>NW_020954596.1:55225086-55282349 GCF_900497805.2 Vombatus ursinus
TCTATCTATCTATCTATCTATCTATCTATCTATCTATCTATCTATCTATCTATCTATCTATATCTATATATTCGTACATATAATTTTTCCCCTCCAACTACCCTAATACTGACAAATGTCTCATGAGTTACAAATATCATCTTTCCATGAGGGAATATAAACAGTTCAACCTTAATAAGTCTCTTATGATTTTCTCTTTCCTGTTTACCTCTTCATTTTCCACTGGAGTCTTGTATTTGAAAATCAAATTTTCTATTCAGTTCTTGTCTTTTCATCACAAATGCTTGAAAGTTCTCTATTTGACTGAATGACCATTTTTTCCCCCAAAGAATTATACTCAGTTTTGCTGGGTAGGTGATTCTTGGTTGTAATCCTATCTCCTTTGCCCTCCGGAATATTATATTCCATGCCCTGTGGTCCCTTAATGTAGAAGCTGCTAAATCTTGTGTTATCCTGATCGTGTTTCCACAATACTTGAATTCTTTCTTTCTGGCTGCTTATAATATTTTCTCTTTGACCTGGGAACTCTGGAATTTGGCTAAAATATTCGTAGGAGTTTTCCTTTGGGAATCTCTTTCAGGAAGACATCAGTGGATTCTTTCAATTTCTATTTTGCCCTCTGGTTCTAAAATAACAGGACTATTTTCCTGGATAATTTCTTGAAAGATGATGTCTAGGCTCTTTTTTTGATCATGGCTTTCAGATAATCTAATAATTTTTAAATTCTCTGTCCTGGATCTATTTTCCAGGTCAGTTGTTTTCCAATGAGATATTTTACATTGTTTTCTAATTTTTCATTCTTTTGGATTTGTTTTACAGTGTCTTGATTTCTCATGAAGTCACTAGCTTCCAATTGCTCTATTCTAATTTTTAAGGAAGTATTTTCTTTCTTTTTTTTTTTTGGTTATGGGGTTAAATGACTTGCCCAGGGTCACACAGCTAGTAAGTGTTATGTGTCTGAGACCGGATTTGAACTCAGGTCCTCCTGAATCCAGGACCAGTGCTCTATGCACTGTGCCACCTAGCTGCCCCAAGGAAGTATTTTCTTCAGTAAGCTTTTGTACTTCCTTTTTCATTTGTCCAATTTTGCTTTTTAGGGCATTCTTCTCATTGGCTTTTTGGACCTCTTTTGCCATTTGGGTTGGGCTATTTTTTAAGGTGTTTTCTTCAGTATTTTTTTGGGTCTCCTTTAGTAAGCTGTTGACTTGTTTTTTCATGATTTTCTTGCATCACTCTCAGTTTTTCCTCTACTTTTCTTACTTGCTTCTCAAAATCCCTTTTGAGCTCTTCCAAGGCCTGGGACTGATTCGTATTTTTCTTGGAGGCTTTGGATGTAGGAGCATTGGCTTCATTGTCTGTCTTCTTCTGATTGTATGTTTTGATCATCTTTGTCACCAAAGTAAGACAATATAGTCTGACTTTTTTTGCACTGCTTACTCATGATCTCAGCCAATTACTTGAGTTTTAAACTCTTTGTTAAAGTAAAAGTCTGCTTCCAATGTGGAGAATGTACTGTCCCAAGCTTTGGGGGTTTGTACAGCTGTTTTCAGAGATACTTCTAGGGATCTGAAAATTTTCAGTTGTTCCAAGGTGCTATGATAAGAGGCGAGTTGTTTTCTCTCCACCGCCACAACAAGCTCCTCCACACCAGAGTTCCTTCTCACCCCAGGACAGCCCCTCAGATCTGTGACCCAGATCTAAGCATCGGTAAAGCAAGAGATTCCTGCCTCAGCACTGGCAAAGAGAATCCTGCAATCCCTCTCTGATCAGCCACTTGATTCCCCCTCAGTCTGTGGGTTGGAAGCTCAGGAAACAGCCGTGGCCCCGGGCCGTGCTCTAGACTTGTGCCTGAGACCTAGCTCCTCTCTTATCGCAGTCACAGACTTTTCCCACTGACTTTCCAAGTTGTCTTTGGTGTTCATGGGTTGAGAAGTCTGGAAACTGCCACAGCTGCCCACTGTTCAGCTCTCTAAGGCCTGCTCCAGGGTTGCTGTGGCCTGAGCGCTCACGTCAAACTGTGCTCCTCTCCCGCCCGATGCAATATACCTTTCCAATCAACCATCTAGTTTGTCTTTGGCTGGAAATTTGTTTCACTCTGTATTTTTTGTGGGTTCTGTTGCTTTAGAATTTATTTAGAGCCATTTTTATGGGTATTTGGAGGGGTTTAGAGGGAGCACGCAAGCAAGTCACTGCTTTTACTCCACCATCTTGGTTCCCTATGGTCTTTTTTTGGGATTTTCTTGGCAAAGATAAAGGAGTGGTTTGCCATTTCTTGCTCCAGTTCATTTTACAGATGAGGAAACTGAGGCAAACAGGGTTAAATGATTTTTCCAAGTTAACACAACTAGTATCTGAGGCCAGATTTTAACTTGGTTCTTCCTGACTTCAGGCCCAGGGCTCTATCCACTGTGCCATCTAGCTACTTCATAGCTGTAGTACATGAGGCCAATAAAGGCTAGTTATTTTCATAAGGTCATACTGGTAATAAATGGCTAAGCTATTTGAACCCTGGTCCCTGGTTCCAAATTCAGCCTTCTTTCCAAACTTGTGCTATGTGTGAGTGAGTGTGTGTGTGTGTGTGTGTGTGTGTGTGTGTGTGTGTGTGTGTTATGCTGAATTATCACTGCAATAAGATATCTGGACTACCTAATGTTGCTCATCTGGACACTTTTTTCCTCCAGTAAGACCTTAAAAGTGGGAAACAAAGAAGAGTGTCTCAACTCACTATGGTGTAGTATACTAAATGTGCCCATGGAGGTTTGATACCAGTGAAGCTCACAGTATAACTAAGAGAGCAAGAATCCAAAGCTTAGGGTAGAGATAGTCAATAGGACTACCACTTCAAGGCGGCAGAATCTGATTTATTCCTGATTTCATGTAACCTTTAATAAATACGTCTAACCTTACAACTATAATTATTCTTCATGGAGTCATTTCTAGCACCCAACTGGAACGAAACACAAATCAATACTCTATCAAGCTAATACATATGGCAAAATGAGTGCTCTAACAGCTATGTCTAAATAAGCAGTACTCTGTCCTCATGATGTCCTACTCATAAATCACCTTTGGGGAGATGTAATGATGTTGCTGTACTACTAATTGACCAGTTAAATTCATCTGGTATTTCTCTGCCTCTAAACAAATTAAGGTTAATTGGAATCAGATGGATCAGTAACCTCAGTACTCAAACTGTTTAGCAGTTGTCTTCAAATCATTACTTTTCTCTTTTCCTGTTCGTTTTAGTTTTGTGCACTATTAAATAGCAAGTCATTTTCTCCACCTGAACCTATTATAATTTATTTTTGGTCCACTATTCAAGCAGATTGTGAAATAATCTTCATAGGGTCAGAGTGTGAATTAAGCAGGAATATCTCAAGACTACTAGGAAATCCTTGGAAGAATTACTTCTACTGTTATTTGGTTAAATATATTTTTACTTACCCTCTTAGAACTTTCTAGTTTGCTAACCTGACTTAATGTTCATAGCAACACTAATTCTAGGTTTTGTCAAGATCCCCACAAATGCATTTGTCTTAGTCTATTGTTCTGCACAGTCCAGATATGAAAGGCAATAGCATTTCTATTTTACAGACCAGGCAATGGAGGCCCAGAGAAGCTGTGACTTGCCTAAGACCAAACACATAATAATTAATGGAGTAGAGACCAGCATCCAAGTCTCTGCCTTCCAGTGCACCATCATATCACACTGTTTTTCTTATTCAGCTCTCTTGATCTAGGTATAATTATTGGCTTTTGATGATTTCAATGACTGTTGTAGAAAAAAGTTTTTTTTTTCTGACAAAGTCTAGTAAATTTGAACAAAGTCTTTCCATGGTAACTACTTTTATTGTGAGACTTTTCAGTTGGCTATGGGGCAATAATGACCCAAAGTGGATTGACTGTATGTGGCATAATATGCAGGAAATGTTGGAAATGGGGGTGACAGAGATCAAAGAAGAAAAAGGAAGAGAAAGAATCCAGGGCCACAATAAAAACAGGACTATATCACTGCTATTTTTGATATTATTTCTGTAATAATCAGGTAGCACCCCATAAATCTTAGCCTTGGATTTATTAGGACAGTGTCACTTTTAAGTGCTGGGTTCAGTAGGTAGATACTTACACAAACCAGACCAATGTATTGTAATGATTTGAGATCTGAAAGCCTATAGGATCACAGAGTAAGAAAATGAATCTTCTCGTTTTCCTAGGAAGCTATGACCAAAAGAATCATTAGAAAAACATCTGCAGTATTCCAAATCCCAGTATGGACAAACTTGTTTGTTGTCAACTTACTACCATCCTATGTTTTGCTTCTCTTTGACTAGTAGATGGGAAGTTAGTTATTGTACACTAAATTTCTGATTTGTCTTTATTTTGCACCTTAGGAGACTGAAGAGAGTAAAAAAGGGCTCTAACCTGAAATGGATATCCAAGTTGGGAAGGAGCTGAGATTTTATGTCCTATGACCCTGATTTCATCATGCTATTATTAATCTAATAAAACTGTTTAACTATAATCTTAAAAATGAGATGATTTGCGAACAAAGTGTGGGATATGAGAAAAAGGGAATTTTTTTAGTAAGTCAAGGACACAAGAACCAATAAGAGTAGAGTCTGGTGGTGTTAAGGCCTGCAACACCAGCTAGTAAGATAAGAGGAAGAGCAATATGTTGCATTATATAAGATAGGGGTTTTTGGGGGTCAAATTCATGATGAACAGTGTTAGGGTTGTTGCTTTCTGTTATTGTTAGGGTAGCTCTATTATTTTTCAAAATTTAACCTTAGGATAATATCAAACTATTGTTTAATCTTCTAGGTTAAATGACTGTTCATCTCCAAACTATCTCCATATGGTGTTTTTCTAAGCACCTTTCAGTTAGCTCAATCTTGCTTATTTGTGGTTCTCCTTCCATCTCCCTGGCTGGGTTTTGTCTTCTCTAATTGCTCTTCATGCTCCAGATGCCCTGTAACTGTGAGTATATCCCATGACTTTGTCTATGACCCTTCTCTTCACTCTCTGTCTTGCCACTTTTTAATTTCATTCACTTGCACAAATTCAGTGATTATGTCTATGCAGAATGATTCATATACACACACAAGGATACTTGCAGATATCCACATAACCACTCCTAATTTCCTCACATTATTCTAGTCTTGCATTTATAATTATCTTCTGACTATCTCCATGTGGATCAGAGATTTAGGGCTGGAATTGTTCACAGGGAACATCTAGTCCACCTCCCTCCATCATTTTACAGATGAGGAAAATTAGACCCCTGGAGATTAAATAACTTGTCAGAGGTAACACAAGAAGAAAATCAGAGGTTGGACTTGAACCTAGTTCCTGTGATGATTTTCTCCATTGTATCAAAGAGCCTCCATGTTTATATGAAATTTTGTCTACATTCCCTCTCATCTTTTCCAGCAGATTGTCCTTGGAATTATCTTTTTGTTTCTGTTTTTGCTTTCCAATCTCTCACCTCTTCCATCTACTGGTTCTTTCTCAATTTCTTACAAAAATATCCCCATCCTTTAAAAAAATCACTAGATCATACCATGCCTGTTAAGCTATGGCCAGATACCTCCTCCATTTTTCTGCCACACTCCTAAAGGAAAAACTTCCTGGGTTCATTATCTGTACATCTTCTTTCTCATTTCTTTTGTTTTTAAATATATTTTATTTATTTCATTATTTTCCAATTAGATGTAAACATTTAACATACTTATTTATTTTATTTTTAAATATAATTGAATTTATTTTTGTTATACTTTAAGTTTTGAACTATCTCCCTTCCTCCCCACCCTGCACTAGAGAAAACCACCATTTGACTTAGATACATATATGTATATATACATATAGACATGTATGTATGTGTGTATGTATGTATGCAAAATCATATCATGCATACTTCTATGTATCAGTTCTTTCTCAGGAGGTAGATAGCATCTTCCTTCATAGCTCCTTTGTAGTTGATTATTTAATTATTCACATTTATTCTTTGAACAATATTGCTGTTACTAAATACAACCTTGTCTTAATTCAACTCACTTCACTTTTCACTATTTCATTAAAAATCTTTTCATGATTTTTTTTCTAAAATCAACCTGCTCATCATTTCTTACAACACAGTATTATTTTATCACAATTATGTAACATAACTTGTTTAGCCATTTCCCAATTGTTGGATATCCCTTCAATTTCCAGTTCTTTGCTACCACAAAGAGAGCTGCTATAAATAATTTAGAACATATAAGTTCTTTTCCCTTTTCCCCAATCACCTTGGAAAACAGGTCTAATGCTGGTATTGCTGGGTCAAAGAGTTTAGGCAGTTTAATAACTCTTTGGGCTTAATTCCAGATTGCTCTCCAAAATGGCTGGATCACTTCACAGTTCCACCAATAGTGTATTAGTGTTCCAATTTTCCCACATGCCCTCCAACATTTGTCATTTTTCCCTTCTATCATTTTAGCCAATCTGATGGGTGTGAGAGATATCTCAAAGTTTTTTCAATTTGCATTTCTCTAGTTGATAATTATTTAGAGAATTTTTTTCATGACTATTATAGTTTTGATTGTTTAATCAAAAAACTGCCAGTACATATTCTTTGACCATTTAATCACATTTTTCTTTCAGCCCTTGCTTATAGTTGTTCTGACTTCATTGCCTTCTGAGTTTGTTTCTGATCTTCCCTGTCACTCCATTACTTTTATGGTCAGGTTCTTTATTTGTTGTTGCTCATTTTTCCACCCTTTTTCTTGATTTTGAACTTTATGTTAAAGTTGGACTCTATTCCTGGCATGCGGGGCACTGCTTCAAGCTTTAGGCTTTTTTTGTACTGCTGTTTTCAGAGCCAGTTCTGGAGGTTTGGATTTTTCAATGCTTCCAAGATGATGTGATCTGGAGAGATGTATGGTCACTGCTCTCCTGATCTGAATTTTAGTCCTTACTCAGGAAAGATCCCTGATCCCTTGGGATTGCAATCAATACTGCTCCTCAAAGTCCATGATCCCTTATGACTAGAAATGATACTGCTCCTCAGGACCCCTGTTCCCTTGGGGTTACAAGCAATACTGCTCCTCAGGGTCCCTGAACCCTTGTGATGAAAAGCAATATTGATCTTCAGGGCTTCTCCTCCCTCTAGGAAAAAAAAATGATCCTCTCCTTCCTTGAATTATGACTCAGAAGTAGATATAGGCAATGCATTTTCTAAATAGCATCTGGTCCTGCATCCACAGCTAACACAGGGGTCCTCTGTAATCTTTTTCTGACCTGTTGTCAGGTCCCTTAGCATCTCTGGCTTGAAAGCTCCTCAATCTGCTGCTACTTCTATCACAACAATGTAGTCCCACCACTAGGGTTTCATCCATAAGAGCTCTGGCCCCCACCCCTGTGTCACTAGTCTCTCTTTCAGATTTCCTAAGTTGTTTTGGGCTCAAAGAATGTCTCATTCTGACTTTTTATTGCCTCTCCCACTCCAGAGTTCAATTTGAGGCATTATTTTAAAGCTGTTTGGAAGGAAATGTTAGGAAAACTTGGCTGAGTGTTTGCTCTGCTCCACTATCTTGGTTCTGCCCCCAGAAGTCCTCTCCTCTGACTTTTTAATCCTTTGCAATCAGACTGCTGATCTCATTCTGCAAATGAAATGGTTCTCTCCAATTATCAATGATATCTTATTAGCCAAATTTGATGGTCTTTTCTTAGTCCTCATCTTTCCTGACTCCTCTGCAGCATTTTGCAAATGGTGACTATCTTCTCCTTTAGAATACTCTTCTTTCTCTAAGATTTTATAACTTTTTTCCATTGTTTTATTTTTTAATTAATTATTTAGCATTTTATTTTTCCCAATTACATATAAAAACATTTTTTAACATTTGTTTTTAAAATTTTGAGTTTCAAATTCTCTCCCTTCTTCCCTCCCCTCCCCTCATTGAGAAGGTACGCAATTTGGTATATTTATACATATAAAGTCATACAAAACATATTTCCATATTAGTCATATTATAAAAGAAAACATAGACCACCCCCCAAAAAAACCTCAAGAAAAATAAAGTAAAAAAAAAAGTTTCAATCTATATTCAGCCACCATCAGTTCTTTCTCTGGGGATGGATAGCATTTTTCATCATAAGTCCTTCAGAGTTGTCTTGGATCATTGTATTGCTAAGAATAGCTAAGTCATTCACAGATGATCATCTTACAATATTGTGTGCAGTGTTATTGTGTGCAGTGTTCTCCTGGGTCTAGTCATTTCATTTTGCACCAGCTCACACAAGTGTTTCCAGATTTTTCTGAGAGTATCATACTGATCATTTCTTATAGCCCAATAGCATTTCATCACAATCATATAACACAATTTGTTCAGCCATTTGCCAATTGATGGACATCTCCTCAATTTCCAATTCTTTACCACCAGAAAAGAGTTGCTATAAATATTTCTGTACACATAGGTCTTATTGATTTTCATTTTTTATCTCTTTTGGGATGCAGACCTATAGTGGTATTGCTATGTCAAAGGGTATATATGGTTTCATAGCCCTGGTTGAATAAGTTCACAATTCCGCCAACAGTGTATTAATGTCTCATTTTTCCCACATCCTCTCCAATATTTGTCATTTTCCTTTTCTGTCCTATTAGCCAATCTAATAGGTGTGAGGTAATACCTCAGACTTGTTTTAATTTGCATTTCTTCAATCAATAGTGATTTAGAGCATTTTATCATATGACTATAAATAGCTTTGATTACTTCATCTAAAAACTGACTGTTCATGTCTTTTGATTATTTATGAATTGGGGAATAGCTCTTATTTTTATAAATTTGACTCAGTTCTCTATACAGTTGAGAAATGAGGCTTTTATCAGAGAAATGAGCTTCAAAAATTTTTTTCACAGTTATGATTGCTAATTGTATTTCCCTCCAACCTATTCTCCCTACCCCTTTTATTCAATTCTCTTCTTTCATTCTGTCCCTTCTCAAAAATATTTTGCTTCTGACTACCACCTCTCCAAATCTGCCCTCCCTTCTATTGCCCCCCCTTCTCTGATCCCTTCCACTTCTACTTTCCTGTAGGGTAAGAACTTTCTATACCTAATTGAATGTGTATGTTATTGCCTCTTTGAGCCAAGTCCAATGAGAATAAAGTTCAAGTATTCCCCACCACCTCCCCCAGCTTTCTCTCCACTGTAAAAGCTTTTTATCACCTCTTTTATGTGAGAAAATTTACCCCACTCTGCCTTTCCCTTTCCCTTTCTCCCAGTGCATTACTCTTTCTCATCCCTTAACTTCATTTTTTTGGATATCATACCTTCATACTCAACTCACACCTGTACTCTCTGTCTATATATATATATATATTCCTTCTAACTGCCCTAAGAATGAGAGTTCTTATGAGTTACAAGTATCATCTTTTCACATAGAAATGTAAACAGTTTAGCTTTTACCTAATTAAGTCCCTTATGATTTCCCTTTCCTGTTTACCTTTTTGTGTTCCTCTTGAGCCTTGTATTTGAAAGTCAAATTTTCTATTCATCTCTGGTCTTTTCATCAAAAATTCTGGAAAATTTTCTATTTCTTTGAATGTCCATGTTTTCCCCTGAAGGATTACACTCAGTTTTGCTGGGTAGGTGATTCTTGGTTGTAATCTTCACTCCTTTGCCTTCTGGAATATCATATTTCAAGCCATCCAATCCTTTAATATAGAAGCTGCTAAATCTTATGTTATCCTGATAGTGGCTCCACCATACTTGAATTGTTTCTTTCTGGCTGCTTGCAACATTTTCTCCTTGACCTGGAAACTCCAGAATTTGACTATAATATTCCTGAGAGTTTTCATTTTCGGACCTCTTTCAGGAGGTGATCAGTGGATTCTTTCAATTTCTATTTTACCCTCTGGTTCCAAAATATCAAGGCAGTTTTTCTTGATAATTTCTTGAAAGATGATGTCTATGCTCCTTTTTTGATCATGGCTTTCAGGTAGTCCCATCATTTTTAAATTATTTCTCCTGGATTTAGGCTCAGTTGTTTTTTCCAATGTAGTTTTTCACAACCTCATTATTCATCACTCTTCTTGCAATCTAGGAATAGACACCTTCTTCCTATTACTCACACAAGAGTCAATCTCACATTTCTGTCTTTATTCTTTCTATCCCCAGTGCCTAGAATGCATTCCTTCCTCCAATCCAACTTGTAAATCTCAGCTCAGGTTCTACCTTCCATATAAAGCTATAGCAGATCCACCCAGTCTCACAGCTGCTACTGCCCTCTGTTACAAAACTATTTTGCTTTTATTTTGTAATTATTCTGTATACATTTGTTACATTGTCTGATAGAATGTAGAATTTAAGGGCAGGAACTGTTCCATTTTTATCTTTGTATTCCCAGTGTCAAGCACATAAGTAGGCATTTAATAAATGTTTGTTGATTGGTTAATTACCTCCAATATTTCCCACCTCAAACTCAATATGTTGCAAACAGAGCTAGACATTTTATTTCACAAACTTATCCCTATTTCTAACTTCTACATATTGGTGGAATTAATATACTTCAAATTGTCCAGGCTCTCAGATCTAGAAATTATTTTTCACCTTTTTTTTTCCTTCAACAATCACATCTAACCAATTGCTAAGTCCTAGGGACAAGACCTTTGAAATAATTCTTGCAATGACTTTCTATTTGTGTTTCAATTACCCTACTTCAAGTTATTATGTGAACTACCCTGATGGCCTCCAAATGATCTCCTTGTCCCTAGTCTCTCTCATCTCCAATTCATTTTCCAACTGCTACCCATTTGATCTGGAATATGTGCCTATATGATCACATCATTCCTCAATTCAAAAGCCCTGAGTGACTCCCTATTGCCAATTGAATGCTACATAAATTCCTTATCATGGCATTTAAGGCCATTCACAATCTGGATCTAGCATTCCTTTCTAGCCTCCACAATCTAGATCTAGCATTTCCTTCTAGGCTTATTTCACACTGCTATGAGGTATGCAATTTTTTTCCAGCCAGACTATACCATTTACCTTCCCACATTCTTTGCCAGCTCTCTGAATACTTTTGTTCTCACCATTCAACTTGTGTGGAACAGACAGCCCTTCCCTCATATCTACTCAATCAAATCCTTCCTTTTTTTTAATGTTCAACTCAGTCACTTTTTCCATGAAGACTTCCATTATTCCTCCTCCCCAAATGAAAGTCATCTTTCTGAGTTCCAATTTCTCATGAACTCTTTCTTATTCCTCTATTTCATTTATTACATTCTGTTTTTTAACATTATTATTTATTCACATATATCATATCAACTATTAAAATATAAGTTTATTAAGGGCAGGATCTCTCTCATTTTATCTTTCTATATCTTGTTCCTAGCATAGTACCTTGCATATATTTGCAAATACTTAGATGGATCTCTGTCCTCACTCATGTAGGTCTTTCTTCTAAAAGTTCAAATTGCAATGGAGTACGCCTTCATATTTTGTGTTTCTTCTCCATATGTTTCCATAAATCTGCCATAAGAATTTTCTGTATAATGGAAACTTTACATTGTATCTTTTAATAATTCATGTATTTTTGGTACAGCTTTGTGATTTAATCAAAGTGGGGAACTCTTAGAGTGGAAACTCCCTCTACCAATATGCACCCAAAACTGATCTATAGCTAGTACCATTTAAGAGTCGCCTGATGTACTGAGATTGATATATCCATGGTCAAAGAGCAGTTTATTAATTACATAGGACAAAAAGTAATTTTATGTGACTTCATTTTGTGACAGCAGTGGTCATGTATGTGATCATCTTCTGATATGAGACCTGACTTGGAGATGAAACTAGAGTGAGGTGTTCTCACCTTTAGTTAATTATCTTTAATTTGACTGCCAAGTTTCCAGTCATAAGCATATGATCCATTGCTCTCTTTTGTTGTATTTTTAATTCTTTTTTTAAGAATGGATATTACTCTAAAATTGTAGTTTTTAAAGAACACACTTCAATGACTATTAGACATACTGCAGTGGCTATTGGCATGGGGGAGTCAAGGATTTCAAGAATAATTTAAATACGCAAAGAAACTATCAGTCACATTAAACCACAAAGGAAAGTGTTATCAAAAATGAAAAACAATGAAAAAATTGACAAATTATTCATGTAGAACAGTCTAATTGATCATCAGAAAATCTGCCAGCCTAGAGGATTTCTTATTGATTCCTCTTGGTTTCTTGAAGTTGGAAAAACACCAAAGAGACCAATAAAAATACTAAACATTGCTATTTAAAAAAAATGCTTGTCATAGGCCAGAAAATATAAGACTGGAGTAAAACTGGAAAAAATATAATTTTTACTGATGAAACTTACTTTTCCATTCAAAAATATAACAAAATTATTTTTAAAGAAGTCTAGGTTAGCCTGTAAGATCTGGTCATTTTAATCAGTCTATATAACATCCCGCCATTGTTCTTCAAAGAGGAAGCTATTATCTACATAGGTGAAATAATTCGCCTAAGTTGGCAAAGATTCTTGGGACTATGATCTGATTCTTTTAATTCTTAATACAATTTTACTTCATACTCCACAAAACTTTAACCTCTAGAAAAGTGGTTATTCTCCAAAAGAGTTTTTTATATCTGGTATTAGCATTCTATGAGAATAGAAAACAATGTTGATATTAAAACTCGCTTTTTGGGGGACAGCTAGGTGGCACAGTAGATAGATTACCGGCCCTGGAATAAGGAGGACCTGAGTTCAAATCCGGCCTCAGACACATAACTCTTAATGGCTGTGTGACTCTGGGCAAGTCACTTAACCCCCAATTGCCTCACCAAAGAAAAAAAAAACTAATTATTTTTTTCAGTTTTAGCTCCAAAATCCCAAGAAATGCTTTTGGCATTAGACTGTATTCAAAGATATTCTTATGCATCTACTATATGTTGATATTATGCTGATGGTGCTAGGTTTTTGGATTGTTTCTTTTGCTACAGTTTGATGAAATATTCTATATTCTATGACTATTTTGAATAATCTTATAAAATACAGATAACTGGCTTTCCAGCTCTGAGAAATCAATCACTGACTTTGAGTGAAAAAAAAAGTCTTATCTCAAGTGATTTTAACCATTTTAGTAACCAATCAGAAAAAGGCATGAAAATTGAGGTCAGTTAAGGTTCAGTCTCATGATCTACTATGACATGCATAGAAGAATTTTGATAGTAAGGTCAACCTGCTGCTTTTGATCTCTTGTGGTCAGGCAGATTCAGGTAGAATTTATCAGCGTGTTTGTTAATCTGCTGGTGAATGTTTGATGCCCTCTAATTGTCCCCTTTGAGATCCTCTGTAGTACCATGTATTTTATAAGTATATCTACCAGATGCCCATGGAGCTGTCAACAGTAAACTATCCATTGGCCTATTATTCTTCAGCCATCTATCACACAATCCTCTCCACCCACACCCCACCCATTCTGATAGCTACTCAGCTCATAGACGTAAAATCATGGTCCTCTTTCATCTAGCTTTTGCATCAAAAGAACATCTCCTATAATGTCTACTCAATGTACTTGAGGAGAAACAAGGGCCTTGTATGTTGCAAGCTCTCACTAAAGGACTGTCAGTTTGCTGTCATTTATGAAATACCTAAAACAGCTCATAGGGTCCTGACAAATTATTCAGAACTGATTGGAGACAACGATTGCCAACTGTGGGCAAAAAAAGTAGAACTAGATGTTCAGGAAACATATAACAAATCTCCACTGAGTTTATCAGTAAAAAGGTTCACTTCCTTCCAGGGAACTTTGGGGTAGACATTCTACCCAAAGGTGACTCCCTCTCTCATATCATAAAATCCACAAGTACTGCTTAGGCACAAGTCTCCCACAATTCATTTGTCAATTTAGGACTGATGCAAGAAATCTATGACTTTTGGAACACTCAGCAAAAAAATTTCATGGTAGAAACTCATCTTAGCAAAGCAATGACTAAGGGATAATAGAATGTAAGATTTGTACATTTAAATCTGGAAGGGAAAGGCTTAGAGGAGATCTGGTTTACTCCTCCCTCCCTAACCCCATTTTATAGATAAGGAAAATGAGATCAAGAGAGATTATATGATTTGCTCTAGATTATTCAATGTCCATTTGAGGATGGGAATGGGAAACTGAAATAGAAACATTTTATCAATTAAAAAAAAAAAGGTTCATCAAATATCCATACAAGCAAAGCACCATGCCTATTATAATGTCAAAATGCTTTCCTACTAGAATTTTGCAACATACAATAACTACAGAGAAAAAAATTTAAGGTGTAATTCAACAACTTTATTTTTTAATTCTTTTTCCCCACTCGATAGTATTTTATTTTTTTGAATTACATGAAAAGATAATTTTCAACATCCATTTTATAAGGTTCTGAGTTCCAAATTTTTTTCTCTCTCCCTGCCTTCCCCTCTCACCAAGACGGCAAGAAATCTGATATAAACTATACATGTACAATCATATTAAACACATTTCCATATTAGTCATGTTTTGAAAGAAGAATCAGAAAAAAGGAGGAAATCATGATAAATAAAAAAGAGAAAATAGTATGCTTCAATCGGCATTCAGACTCCATAGCTCTTCTTTTCTCTAGATGTGGATAGCATTTTCCATCATAAATCTTTTGGAACTGTCTAAGATCATTGTATTGCTGAGAAGAGTTAAGTCTATTAATGTCATGCAATGTTGCTGTTAGTTTGTATAATGTTCTCCTGGTTCTGCTCATTTCAGTCAGTATCAGTTCATGTAAGAATATCCAGGTTTTCCTGCTTATCATTTCTTGTAATACAATAGTATCTCGTTACATTCATATACCACAATTTGTTCATCCATTCCTCAATTGATGGGCATCCCCTCAATTTCAAATTCTTTGCCACCACAAAAAGAGCTGCTATGAATATTTCTGTACATATGTGTCCTTTTCCTTTTTTTATGGTTTCTTTGGGATACAGACCTAATAGTGGTATTGATAGATCAAAGGGTATACATAGTTTTATAGCCCTTTGGGCATAGTTCCAAATTGCTCTCCAGAATGGTTGGATCAGTTCACAACTCACCAACAATGCATTAGTGTTCCAATTGTCTCACATCTTCTCCAATATTTATCATTTTTCTGTTCTGTCACATTAGCCAATCTGGTAGGTGTAATGTGGTACCTCAGAGTTATTCTAATTCGATTTCTCTAATCAGTAGTGATTTAGAGCATTTTTCATATGACAATAGATAGCTTTAATTTCTTCATCTGAGAACTGCCTATTCATATCTTTTGACCATTTATCAATTGGGGAATGACTTGCATTCTTATAAGTTTGACCCAGTTCTCTAAATATTTGAGAAATGAGGCCTTTATCAAAAACACAGGCAGTAAAAATTATTTCCCATCTTTCTGTTTTCCTTCTAATCTTGGTTTCATTGGTTTTCTTTGTCCAAAACCTTTTTAATTTAATGTAATCACAATTATCCATTTTTGCATTTCATAATGTTCTCTATCTCTTGTTTAGTCATGAATTCTTTCTTTCTCCACAGATCTGAAAGGTAAATTATTCCCTGCTCTCCTAATTTGCTTATGGTATTATCCTTTATGTCTAAATCATGTAGCCATTTTGATCTTATCTTGATATAAGGTGTAAGATGTTGGTCTATGCCTAGTTTCTGCCATACTGTTTTCCAGTTTTCCCAGAAGTTTTCATCAAATAGTGATAGCGAGTTCTTATCCCAGAAGCTGGAGTCTTTGGATTTATCAAAGAGTAGATTACTAGAGTCATTGACTACTGTGTCTTGTGTACCTAACCTATTTCACTGATCCACCACTCTGTTTCTTAGTACCAAATAGTTTTGGTGTTTGCTGCTTTATAATAGAGTTTTAGATCTGGTATGGCTAGGCCACCTTCCTTTGTATTTCTTTTCATTAATTCCTTTGATATTCTTGACCTTTGTTCTTCCAGATGAATTTTGTTATTATTTTTTCTAGCTTTATAAAATAAATTTTTGGTGGTTTGATTGGTATGACACTGCATAAGTTACTTAATTTAGGTAGAATTGTCATTTTTATTATATTAGCTCAGCTTACCTGTGAGCAACTGATATTTTTCCAATTACTTAAATCTGACTTTATTTGGGTGAAGAGTGTTTTGTAATTGTGTTCATATAGTTCCTGGGTTTGTTTTGGCAGGTAGACTCCCAATTATTTCATATTGTCTGCAGTTATTTTGAATGGAATTTCTCTTTCTATCTCTTGCTGCTGGGCTTTGTTAGTAATACACACAGAAACGCACATACACATATATATGCTGATGTTTTATGTTATTCAGTAACTTCAGAGCAAAGCATTTATTGTCTATATGAATTATTAGGTGTTACTATTAACTGAGACTGATCTTTCTCTTTGTTATCTATTTTTTTGGTTTGTTTTTTGTTCTGTTTTTGGACAAACAAAAAGGATGTACCTGCCCATCATGCTAGACTGTGGGAAAGAGAAGAACAACAGGGAAATAGAGGAAATGAATGCACCAAGGCCTTGCTCATACTGGAGTTGTCTTCAGCCAGCATGTCCAAATAGGGAGAAACATGATTTCTAATTCATGAAGTTGGTTAGTGACTTACTTTATTAACTTTTATATTGTAAGTTCTTTGAAGGTAGTGATTGTCTTCTGTCCCTTCTACTATTCCCAGTGATTAGCACAGTGTCTGGCACATAGTAGGCACTTAATAGACATTTATTGATTGATTGATTGATTGATTGATTGATTGATGACCATGTCATAACTGGAAAAAGAATGAGACAGGGAATTCACCACAGCATAACAGTGACTAAGGGATAATAAAATGGAAGATTTGTAAAATTAAAGCTGGAAGGGAAAGGTTTAGAGGACGCCTGGTCCACTCCTCCCATTCCATTACTACTTTATAGAGAAGAAAACTTAGACCAAGAGAGGATGATTTGCCCAATGTCACATCACTGTAATAGGCAGAGTAAGAATTAGAACCAAGAGTCCTTTGACTCCAAATACAGAACACTTTCCACTTTATAATGCCATCTTTCCTCAGTCTTATTTTTTATATGAATTAATATGTTTGCTTTAACTTGTGAGTGTTTCTTAAGGTAGGGGCAGGATAATCTCATTAGACTGACCAGGTTGTCAAAATGACTGAAGATCAGCTATGCATTAGACTGATTAATAGGGTGTGTTTTGTGATGAGTTTGTGCCACAGAATTATAAAGGTTGTGTCCCTGATTCATATTTTTTAAGTCACCTATCTTCCAATATGGCCTGATTGAAAAAGTTAAGAAAAACTCATGGTCATGTAGTAGGGTTTAAAAGCTTTTCCATATACAAATGAGTGTGGGCCCCTTCAAAGTAGATCCCATCAGACATTATGGCCATAATCCAATGATGCTGATCCCACTGCTTGAAATGTTTCTGAAAAATCCTCGTTTCAACTTGCTTTTAAACTCATTGTATAAAGTATACCAGAATGCATCTCATTATTTTCTAAGTTTACTTGGATATTGTCCTCCCCAACACCCCTTCTTAAAACAACAAAATAATTTTAAAGAATTCCAAATGAAATCAAGAGCCTGTATTAAGCACTATAGCAATGCATTGGTTCCTCTTCTGCATTCTGACTGTTTTACTGTGTTTCAAAAAAAATGCATTACTGATAAAACAGCATTGATAAATGTGAAATGGGATAATCTCCTCCTCCTCCTCTTCCTCCTTTTCCTTGTCCTTTCCTTCTGTTCCTCCTCTCCAATTCTTTCAATTTATAGACTACTTTGTTGTCTATCTGGATAGAAATGATATAATTTGGTACTGACTAAGAAACAGAGTGGTGGATCAGTGAAATAGGTTAGGTACACAAGACACGGTAGTCAATGACTCTAGTAATCTACTCTTTGATAAATCCAAAGACTCCAGCTTCTGGGATAAGAACTTGCTATCACTATTTGACGAAAACTTCTAGGAAAACTGGAAAATAGTATGGCAGAAACTAGGCATAGACCAACATCTTACACCTTATATCGAGATAAGATCAAAATGGCTACATGATTTAGACATAAAGGGTAATACCATAAGCAAATTAGGAGAGCAGGGAATAATTTACCTTTCAGATCTGTGGAGAAAGAAAGAATTCATGACTAAACAAGAGATAGAGAACATTATGAAATGCAATAACATATTAGGACAACCCATTTTACCCTCAATATCTGAACTAGAAATATTTAAATCAAGCTGATTATTCCTTGTCTTGAGAATCCTATAGCTATCTAGACTAAGAATTATTTGGCTTCATGTTAGTCAACACAAAAAGGAATCTAGTGATTTCTTTCACTTGGGAATTATGGTATTGCAGATAGTGAGCAGATCTCAAATTCAGGAAGACCTGGGTTTAAGTTCTACCTCAAATACAAACTGGCTGTGTGATCCTGAAAAGTCATTTAATCTTTCAAGGCTCTAACTAGATTTCTAAGACTATAACCTGCATGGAAAGTGCTGACCTGCATTGCTAGAGGGTATTTTCTCAGCTAGAAGTTTGCTATATGAATAAAATTATCATCATCATGTCCTTTTTAAAGTTAAATTCCTAAAATCACTATGTCCAATCCAATAAACATTTATTAAATGCTTACTAGGTGCCAGACATTATGCTAAATTCTGGGGATACAATTAATAAAAAGAATGTCTTTTCCCTGAAGAAGATTATAATTTAATGGGGCAGAGGGAGAGAACTGACAGAATAAGGCAGGAAAGCAAGAAGGAGGAGACATACCAGGTGGTTCTCCTTACCCCAATCAGAGGGGAAAGGAGGCCAAGGGAGGTGGTATCAATAGCTGCTTGAGTAAGTAGCATAGTGATGAGATTAGAGGTGATGAGCTTAACTTGGGGGTGGGGGAAGGAGAATCTTGTTACATAGAGTTGAAACCAAACAGAACAACAAATGTTCCAGTAGAATCAAATTCATAGATTTATTTTAGAATAGCAACTATATTGGTACATCTGTCCTTATAGAAAAAAAAATTCCCCACTCTTACACTCCTATGTCAAACTGTATGTAAGATGGCATGGATCCAACTTCATATGTTCCCAGGATCCATGGCCATAAACAATCTCACCATGCCTACTCTATGCTGACACATCATTATATAACCAAGTTAATGTAAACATTTGAATTTAACTTGTAAACACTCCCACTTCACTTGCACCAGGAGTTTATGGTTGGCATGTTGCCTTCTTTGTCTATTTCTCTATAAATCAAGCCAGCACTGGTCAGTGAATGTGGAATGTGAAAGACAAGCTGTACTTGTCTCAACCTGCCTCCAACCTGCTTACGGGGATGCTGTAAGAGTGAGTGCTCCTATTCTCCCTGGCCCCTGTGAGAAGAGTAGTTAGGTGGATGCTATAGGGGCTAAGTTCCTCCACCTTCTGCCAATTCACCACCATTGGGAAGAATAAAGTAAATTAACCCATTATCATGACTCCGCTGTCTTCCTTCTGTCTGCTTGGTTCCAGAGGGAACTTGCTAGAGGCTGGAACTGAGGATCTCCTGTGTTATACAAACCAAATAAGTTTTATAGAAGGATAAGATATTTGAAAGAAGAATTAGGAAGGAAAATTATATCATTTCTATCCAGATAGAAAACAAAGTAGTCTATAAATTGAAAGAATTGGGGAGGAGGAACAGAAGGAAAGGACGAGGAAAAGGAGGAAGAGGAGGAGGAGGAGATGATCCCATTTCACATTTATCAAGACCATAAATTCTCATTTATACTGTTATAAATATGATCATCTTTTCTTTCTCAGATCAGTTCCCCTGTGACTATAATTCTTTTACAACTCTGCTTAATCTCATATTTAGGACAATGGAGTTAACAAGGTAGATGGAATGCCAGCATTGGCACCAAGAAGACCTAAGTGGGTAAAAGACCCATCCCTGCCTAATGGATGTACTAATGCACTAATAGCTAGATGTATAACAAAACACACTTAACACTATAGTCATCACTGAGAATTGCCTAAAATATGACTCTCGAATGTGTTATCTGATGTAAAAGCAAGAAGACTAATAAAACAAGTGAGGAAGGAGAAATACTATATATTAATAAATTAATTTCATATGAGGAAACTTGGGAACCAAAGAGGGGACATGGTAGAGAATTTTTGAATAAAGGGTAATGGCAGAAACCAAAACAATATTGACATTGCAGGGGGGTACTACAAAGCACCTAAGCAGTATGAGAAAACACATTAGGAGTTCGGGGAATATTTCAGAAGTTTGTTATGGAGGCATGATATATTACTGATAAGAGTTCTCCTATTAACCACATATTTACACAGATAGGAAGGCTATAAGTTGGAGGTGCTATAGAGGAAATACTTGCTCAAATGTTAGTTGCACTAGATAGCAATTGACATCCCTGACAACATCAGGCTTCTGGGATTCTGGGATTCTTATTCTATGATTCTGACTTTTTATATAATTACTAAGCCAAATAATAAATGATGACAAAATAAATACAAAACATTAAAGATAATGAAACATAAGAGTAGCACATCAAACTTTATGAGATGGAGCCAAATAAGTACTCATAGACAAATGTAATATCACTGAATATTTCTATTAATGTGACAGAAAAGAAATTTAATTAGTTAAGCATCCAAATTAAAAAATTAGAATATGAAAAAATAGTAGAGAAAAAACAAGCACAAGACAGAAAATTGTTTTGTAAAGTTTCATTGCTGTTTCTTTTTATATCATAAACATTTATGGATTGTACACACATATCTAAACTTCATGAGAGGTCTCTTTTAATAAAGCAAAATAGTTAAAATTAATAATTTTGTTTCATCATCTGAAAGTACATGAAACAAACCACATCTATAGTACCCTCATCTCTCTCTCTCTCTCTCTCTCTCTCTCTCTCTCTCTCTCTCTCTCTCTCCCTCTCTCTCTCTCTCTCCCTCTCTTCCTCTGAAATCTACTTTTTTTTTCCTGCTCACATTTAAGATAGTGGGAGAAAAAAGAAAAACAAATTTTGTGTAACAAATACTCTCAGCAAAACAAAACAAATTTCAATGACTGTATATACACACGTGCACATATGAATGTACATGTTCATATATGTGTATATGCATGTGCATGCAGATCATCCTGTACCCTTCACCTTTCATCTGTCAGGTAGAGAGCATGTTTCCTCATCAATTCTCTGCAATCAGAAATGTACATTGTATTGATAATAGTTGTTATAGCTTTCAAAGGTTTTTTTTTATAATCTTGATGTTATTGCATAAAGTCAGTTTATCAAAATCTTCAAAATTCTTCATTTTCTATTATTGGAAGTACAAATTAGTCTCCTGATTTTGCTCATTTCACTTTGTTTCACTTCATATAACTCTTTCAATGTCTTTTTGAAGTGATCTAATTACTCATTTCTTATGGCACGATAATATTCCATTACATTCAGTCATAGCTCAATTGATAGGCATTCCCTCAGCTTCAGGGATTTTTTGGGCCACCAATCAAAAAGAGCTTCTATGTTCCAAGCACTATGCTAAGTTCTGGAGTAGAAAACAAACAAATTACCTCTGCTCTCAAGGACCTCACAGTCTAATGGTGGTAGGGAGACAATTGTGTACAAATAATATATATATATACGTGCGTGTGTGTGTGTGTGTGTGTACACATGCATATAGTGTACAAATAATATTTATTAGACATATCTACACACAAGCACACAAACACATATATACATACATGTATATGTGTGTATATATGTAGTGTGTGTCTGTGTGTGGGCAGGATAAATTGACAGCAATCTCGAAGGGAAGGCACTAAGATTATAAGGACAAAGAAAGGCTTTTTGCAGAAGGTGGAAATTTATTTGAGACTTGAAGGAAACTGGGATGCCAAAAATATGATAGAGAGAGATTCAGGCTAATCGAACATCCAGTGAAAATGATCAGTCAGAGAAGTTTTGTTTGTCAGAAAGAGCAGGGAGGTCTGTGTCACTATACTGAAGAATACATAGAAGTGAATAAGGTATAAAAAGACAGGAAAGATAGGAAAAGGCTCAATTATGAAAGGTATTAAAATCCAAGCAGGATTTTATATTTCATTGTGGAGGAATGAGGGAGATTATAGAGGGTAGGGTGAGCATGGGGGTAGATAAGGTCAATGTGTATGTGTTTATATTTTATATTTTATATATAATTTATATTATTAAAAAAAGAGATATCTTAAAGCAACCAAACTAAAAAAAATTATTAAATAGACTACTAATGAACTGCCACATAAAAAGTCATCAGGCTAGAGAGAATGACAATTGAATATCACACTTTCAAAGGATAAATAATCACTTCACTAGAAAAAATAAAAATAAAGATAACATTTTACTCAATGCTTTTTATGAAGAACATTTGATTCTGATTTCCAGACAGAGAAAAAGAACTACAAGTCATTGTCATGAATGAAAAATAGATGCAAAAATATTCAAGGAAATAAAGTGAAAAGCAAACTTTCTAAAAGTTTTCATAAGGATCAAGTAGGTTTTACATTTAGAAAGCAAGAAAAGTTTGTCATTAGGAAAAGAATCAGAAAAATATAAGATTTAAATAAGAAAAAATTCAAACTCATATGATTACATAAAACTATAAAAAGTCAGATAAAAATACAAGTTTCACATATTTTAAAGGGTAAAAATATATTAATATCATGATTTTTCTTGGGATTATATATTGTATTTGCAGCCAAATTACCTGTAGGTAGGTAGGAGAGAAACAGAACACATACACATACATATATCACACACACATATGTAAATATAGATATAGATATCTGCAACTAGGTGGTATAGTGGGTAGAGCACCAGACCTGGAGTCAGGAAAATGAGTCTTTCTGAGTTTAAATCTGGCCTCAGATACTTGCTAGCTATGTGAACCTAGGCAAGTCACTTGACCCTGTTATCCTCAGTTTCCTCATCTATAAAATGAGCTGGGGAAGGAAATGGTAAAACACTGTAGTATCTTTGACAAGAAAATCTAAATAGGATCATGAAGGGTCAGACGTGATTGAAACAAGTCAACAACAAGAGATATAATTATTTTTATTAATTTTTTTAAAAAATTAATATTTTTTATTTTGAACATTCACTTCCATAAGCTTTTGAGTTTTAAATTTTCTTCCACTCCCCACCCTCTCCCCTCCTCAAAATGGCATGCAATCTGATGTAGGTTGTACATATAAATTCTTATTAAACATATTTTCACATTAGTCATGTTGTAAAAAAGAATTAGAACAAATGGGAGAAACCACGAGAAAGAAGAAACAAAAAAAGAAAGCAAATAGTGTGCTTCAATCTGCATTCTGACTCCATAGTTCTTTCCCTGGATGTGGGCAGCATTTTCTATCATGAGTCGTGGAGTTGTATTAGAACCTTGTATTGCTGAGAAGAGCTAAGTCTATAAGAGTCAGCCATCGCACAATGTGGTGATTACTATGTACAATGTTCTCCTGGTTCTGCTCACTTCACTCAGCATCAGTTCATCTAAGTCTTTCCAGTTTTTTCTGAAGTCCTCTTATTCATCGTTTATTATAGCACAATAGTATTCCATTATATTCATATACCACAACTTGTTCAGCCATTCCCCAATTGATGGGCATCCCCTCAATTTCAAATTCTTTGCCACCACAAAAAAAGAGCTGCTGTAAATATTTTTGTACAAGTGGGTCCTTTTTCCATTTTTTATGATCTTTTTGGCATACAGCCCTAGAAATGCTATTGCTAGGTCAAAGGGTATGCACAGTTTGATAGCCCTTTGGGCATAGTTCCAAACTGCTCTCCAGAATGATTGGATCAGTTCACAACTCTACCAGCAATGCATTGGTGTTCCAATTTTCCCACATCTTCTTCAGCATTTATAATTTTCCTGTTTTGTCACATTAGCCAATCCGATAGGTATGTCATGGTACCTAATAGTTATTTTGAGATATAATGATTTCTTTAGAGAGCATAAGTGATTCAGCTAAGATTTTTCTTGTGATAATAAATAGTTAGCAAGACTAGAGAAAATGAGGCAAATTCACTACATTCATGAGCATTTCTACATATCACCAGCAAAACCCCAGAGAAATTAATATAGAAACGTTTTTAAAAAGGCAAAACTTGTCAAATACTTATCTCCAAAGATGCACAAACTATCTAAAATGATAAAACAAAAGTATATATTGATAGAAGAAAAATCTTATAATGATAGAGGCAATCCATTATGAGTAGCTGAGTCAAACTAACATAGTAAACATTATCTAGATTAGTTTATGGATGAGTAGCAGCCTGGAATAGTTAACAGAAACCTTCCCTGGAATAAGACCTGATTCAGATCCCATTTCTGACACATTCTGGCTAGGTGACTTTAAGCAAGTCACTCAGTGCCCCCAAATAACTCTGCAGACACTGCTCTGCTTTGGTAAAGCAAGTTCTTGCCTAGGAGCACCCTATTACAATGAAATCACAGATTCAGGTAAAGGAAGGGAGGAAGAACATTAGAGATATGATATGGTGTTGATGGGACACCACAGCATTAAAATGCTTATAAAATGTGTGCAGAGGAACAAATGGACTAGGCAATGTGAAAGGTAAAGGGGAAACAAAGGAGGAAGGGAAACCTGAAATATCAGTATTTGATTATGTAGTACAGTTATAATTTTTAAAAGTGTCTTCTACAAAAAGAAAAAGAAGAATAATAAATGGAACAGAATAGGCAATCCTGAACTACAAACAAAGGTATGTAATAGACAAAGAATTGAGTAAGGAGGTTGTGTATATTTAAATTGATAAAAGAATGGGATAACAATATGGTAAAAAATGTTATCTGATACATTTCTCATATAACATACCATAATACATTCCAAATTGGTTAGTTATTTAAAATTATAGAAACAAAAATTAATCATTAAAATGGATAATAAAATTATCACAATTCAGTCTCTTAATAAGCATTCATTAAGCCCTCCTTACTACATGTCAAGCACTGTATGTGTGTGTGTGTGTGTGAGAGGAAATTGTTGATTTGATTAAATAAAAATAATGTTTGAACAACAACAGCTAAGTCAATCAATGCATTCAGAATAGCAAGGAAAGAAAAAGATTGGGGGTGGGGGAAATATCCTATAAACATTTCAGACAATAATCTGATATCTATAAGGAATCTATCAAAATATATAATATTTTAATATAAGAACATAATACAATAAATCTAAAATCTATTAGAAATTGATACAAATTTTAGCATAAAGATTCAAGATTTTTCTCCCAATATATGATTCAAAAGATACAAATAAACAATTTTCTGATGAAGAAATACAAATGATGACCACTAGAGGAAAAAATGAAATTATATAAACTCTAACAATCATGTTAATACTACTTGGACAACATTGCAAATAAAATTAAAAATAGAATAAAATTTAATTCTGGCAATGTTGTAGAGAAACAGGGTCATTATTACATTGCTTTTGAAATTTTGAATTGGTACATGTTTTTTTTGGAAGGCAATATGACATATAATAATATTCTTTGAATCTGTGATTTCACTGCTTAAGTTAGCCTAAGAATAGGGAAAGGGTAAAAGAGAGTCCATCTCTATAAAAATATTTATAAAAGCAAGAAAAAAAATGCTTGACAACTCAATCATGCAATACTTTAAAACTGACTAAATAAATCATGCTATATGAATGGAATGGAATACCCTTGCTCTATTTAAAAAATACCATTATGAAAAATCCAAAGAACTACGGAAAGGCACATGAAATGATGAAGAGTAAAAAAATAAAAAAAAAACCAGAAAAATATGTGTGTGCAAATGTACAAGCATTTCCTTTAATTACTCCATAAATTCCTCAAATTCCCTTGATACCTCCATAGAGTAACATCTTTTCTATCTCTCAGTCTCTGGGGGAGTAGATTCAATACTTAGCCTAAAATTTGTAGAGTAACACTGCTCTGCTTTGGTAAAGGAAGTCCTTGCCTACGACTACCCTATTACAATGAAATCACAGATTCAGGTAAAGAAAGGGAGGAAGAACATTATAGATATGATATAGTGTTAATGGGATACCACAGCATTAAAATGCTTATAAAATGTGTGCATTTTATAGTGACAAAGCATTCATCCCACCATGTTTATATTGAAAGGTGGCATCACTACTAAATGTTTCATTCTTTGGGGCTAGGGTCCCAAAAGTTATTTATAAAGATGGATCTTAAGGGCATTGATACTGGGTTGGCTGTAACACCTTGCTGAGATTCTAACTCCTGTATCCCTGTGGCTCTATCTCCCATGGTTGAAAATTTGACTCTTAGCATCTGGAATAAAAAAAGAATGAGCAAAAAGGCAAAGGAGGCTTCATTTCTTGAGGGAACTTGCTATATGAGAAAGCCCCATGGCTTTTCCCCTAACAGGATGATTTCTCCTCAGATGTCATTATACTTCTAGACCACAGCTGAAGGCAGTGAGAATCTTAAGCTGACTCAGACCTTTTCCAAGACACCAAAAGTTCTAAGGCTATATATACAATCAAAACAAGGACCCTTCCAACTTCATTGTTAGCCAACTGGAACCAGTGGCAGATTGTCCACACATGCTGCACATTCTTCCCAAGGCAATTTCCTTATGTGTCATCACAATTTTTTCTGGAAATCTTCTCCCTAGTGTCCACTGCCTGGGGTGCTGTATCATCCAAGCATGATGATGGGGTTTCAGCATGCCCCAAATACCATTACACTTATGTCATATATGAATGATCATTTTTGCTGATGGTTATACGATTCCACATAATTCCATAATGTGACCTCATGGATGTTGGTATTATTTCTACTGTTAGCAGAAATTTAAAATGCAAAGGGAGGGGAAATATTCTGTCCATGATATGGGGGTTTTCTCTATCAAAACAAATTGGTTTATGAAGGAATCTGGTTCCTAGGTTCTCATTAACACCATTCTGTAACCAATTGAAATAATAACACTGAAGTATTAGAGAAATTACATCAAGAGAAAATAGGAAAATGAAACCATAAATTCATTTAGAAGTATTTGAAAAAAAAACATTAGAGAATCAATTAATAAATGAAGAAAGTGAACTAAAAGTGATTGTCAACAGGAAAGATGAAACATTCAGCAAGTCATTCCTCAATTGATAAAGTCAAAGGATATGAACAGGCAGTTTTCAGATGAAGAAATTAAAGCTATCTATAGTCACATGAAAAAATGCTCTAAATCACTGTCGATTAGAGAAATGCAAATCATAACAACTCTGAGGTACCACATCACACCTATCAGATTGGTTAACATGACAAATCAAGAAAATCATAAATTCTGGACATGTTGGAAAATTGGAACACTAATGCATTGCTGGTGGAGTTATGAACTGATCCAACCACTCTGGAGAGCAATTTGGAACTATCGCCAAAGGACTATAAAACTGTGCATACCCTTTGACCCAGCAATTCCAGATCTAGGTCTGTATCCCAAAGAGATCATAAAAAAGGGGAAAGAACCCATATGTACAAAAATATAGCAGTTCTTTTTGTGATGGCCAAGAACTGGAAATGGAGGGGATGCCCATCAGTTGTGGAATGGCTGAAAAAGTTGTGGTATATGAATGTAATGGAGTACTATTGTTCCATAAGAAATGATGAGCAGGTGGCCTTCAGAAAAACCTGGAAAGACTTGGATGAACTGATGCTGAGTGAAGTGAGCAGAACCAGAACATTGTGGTTCCATGATAATAAAAGTGCTTCTTTCTGACTGTTTACAGTATTTTATTCTTGAACTGATAATTCTGGAATTTGGCTATAATATTCTTTGGCATTTTCATTTTGAGATCTCTTTCAGGAAGTAATTGGTGGATTCTTTCAGTGACTATTTTACCCTCTGGTTCTAGGACCTCAGGGCAATTTTCCCTGATATTTTCTTGAAAGGTGCTGCCCAGGCTCTTTTTTTTTAATCATGGCTTTCATAATTCTTAAATTATCTCTTCTGGATCTATTTTCCAGTTCAGTTGTTTTTCCAATGAGGTATTTTACATTTTCTTCATTTTTTTTTCATTTCTTTGATTTGTTTGATTGATTCTTGATGTATCATAGAGCAGTTAATTTCCACTTGCCCAATTCTAATTTTTAGCAAATTATTTCCTTCAGTTAGTTTTTGTACCTCCTTTTCCATTTGTCCAGGTCTACTTTTTAAGGAGTTCTTCTCTTTAATAGATTTTGTACCTCTTTTTCTGTTTGGCCCATTGTACTTTTTAAGGGTTTGTTTTCTTTGATTAATTTTTGTCCTTCCTCTTCCAAGCTTTCGACTGTCTTGCATACCTCTCATTTCTTTTCCAAATTTTTCTTCTACTTCTTTTATTTGACTTTCAAAATCCATTTTGAGCTCTTCCAAGAAGGCTTATTGGGCTTGAGACCAATTCATATTTCCATTTGAGGTTTCAGATGTAGGCATTTTTATATTGTTGTCCTTTCCTGAGTTTGTGTTTTGATTTTTCCTGTCACTATAATAATTCTCTATGGTCAGTATTCTTTTCTGCTTCTTGCTCATGATGTTTGCTTATTTTCTGGTTTTTAAAGTTGAGCTCTCCTGCTGGAGCACTGGGGCACTGTCCCAAGCTTCTTCTGCTGGGGGCCAGTGGCCTAGTCATTGGCTTTGTGTTCTGGGTTCTCAGGTGCTGGCAGCTGGGGACTGTAGGGGTTTGGCAGCTTGCCTGGTACTGAGCTGGTGTCCTAGTGGTTGTGTCTGGCATGTGCTGAGGCCAGGTAGCATTTTTCTGTTTTTTCCCAGATGCGCTGAAGCACGTGGAAGTTCCCTGCTGAGGGATGCCTGCCCACCCAGGGCTGCTCCAGAACATAAGGAGGTCTAGATGCTGAAGGACCCTTACCCACCTGAAGCTACACTGAATTGTGTGGTGGTCCACTACTTGGAGACACCTGCCCACCTGGGGCTGTGCCAACTCATATGGTGGTTTTCTAAGCTGGACTCAGCTGGTTCACCTGGCTATACTAATGCATGGGGGGGAGGCATGGGTTTCTAGTGTTGGTGTTTGCCTTCTCTACCACCCTGGGACTCAGAATTTCCCACTGGTTTCATGAGGTGGAGTTTGGCACTGGCTTGCTGGGAAACTTCCTTTCCTGAAATATCCTTCCCTTTTACCTTAGCGAAATGGACATTTCTTGCCAATCCTCCAAATTTCCTAGGCTAAGAGACTGCTCCATCCTGTCTTTCTGCTGTCTCTGTTGTTCCAGGATTTTTCCTGGGAGCTATTTTCTGTTTTGTTTAAGAGGTCAAAAAGGTCAAGTAATATATGCTTACTGCTTATTGTGCCATCTTGGCTCCCAGAAGTCCCAGATAGTCCTTCTTACTGTCCTTCATTCAGAGTGCTATGCCAGTAATTGCTTAACAACCAGCTCTCAGTTGTTTAGGGGATATATAAATATATACTTTTTCTTTTTTTAAAAAAAATTTTTATTGATTTTTTTTCTTACATCATCATAGTATTCCACATATCCCTCTCCTCCACTCCTCCCAGAGAGGCATCCTATGTGACAAATACTATTTTTTGGAGAAAAAAATTTTTTGGAGAAAAAGAATGACAGTTCAACTGATAAATATATTGGAAAAGTCCAAAATCATGTGCAATGTGTAACACTGGAGGACATCACCACCTCAACGAGTGTATGCTCAGATCTCTTCACTTGAGTTTCACTTAATTTGTTATGTTTATTTATTTATTTTTATTTTTTTGGTGTCATTCTTTTGGTTACAGTTATATTTTCTTTCAATTATCCAGTCATATGTAGTTATATTCAGTTAGATAGATAGTCTTTCAATTGCTGTATATATTATTTTCTTGGCTCTATGGACTGCATTCTGCATCAGTTCATATAGATCTTTCCATGTTTCTTTGTATTCATCACATAATCTTTTCTTACAGCACAATAATATTCCATTACATTCATGTACCACAATTTGTTTAGCCATTCCCCAGTTGATTGGTATCTACTTTGTTTTCAATTCTTAGGTATTGCAAAAAGGACTTCCAAAAATATTTTGGAATATATAGGGACATTTCTTCATATCAATGGCTTCCTTGGGGAGTAAGTTCAGGAATGGAGTAGAATCCCTGATTCAAATGGTATGGACATTTAATCATTGTATTTGCACATTTTCACATTGCTTTCCCAAATGGTTGTACCATTTCACAACTCCATCAACAATGTATTAGTATGTCTATCTTTCTAAAGCCCCTCTAACATGAACTGTTGCAATTTTTTAATATTTCTACTAATTTGGAGGGAATGAGGTAAAACCTCAGGGTTGTTTTGATATGCATTTCTCTTACTGTTAGTGACTTGGAACATTTCTAATGTACACAAAATACTTTCAAGTTTAATTTGCATTATTAACATTTTCCCTATCACATAATAAAAATAATAATTATTAATAGTAATAACTAACATTTACATGTTACTATGTACCAGGCACTGTGCTAAGCATTTTACAATTATCTCTTTGGATCCTCACAATAACCCTGGGAGTTAGGAGCTACTATGATTCCCATTTTACAGATGAGGAAACTGAGACAGACTGAGTTTAAGTGATTTTCCCAGGGTTACAGTAGTAAATGTCTGAGATGGGAATTGAATTCAGGTCTTCCTGACCACAGGCCCCGCACTCTATCCACTGCCCACCCTGAACTGTGGAGCATTTGCCAATTTCCAAGTTTTATAATCAGCTTTCATGAGCCAGTGCAAGCTGGCTCCAGCATATTCCTGTCCCTGATATTCCATTTCCCTTCTCTGTCATTGCATTCACTGTATCTGCTGCCTATAATAGATTTCCCTAACCTCTACCTCTTGGCATAACTATTTTCCTTCAAGGATCAACTCAAAGGCAATCCTCTATATGAAGTCTTTCATGTTCTCCCCAGTTAACTTCTCCAAATTAGCAATGTATATATGTATATGTGTTTGTACATATGTGCACCCCTATGTAAGAATTTATCTGTGTATACATGTACATATGTCAAATCCCCCAATATTTGATTCCTCACCTCAAAAGCAGGGACTACTTAATGTATCTTCATATCTCCATCACTTAGCACAATGCCTGACACTGGTACTTCATGAATGTTTTTGATTAATTTATGATGTATCAGTATGGGAATAAGCTTTGTTTTCTTCATAGAGGAAGATTAATTTTAGAAGCTACTTGGAAATTACAATTCTCTATAACACTATTCTGTTATGTTGATTCATAGGAGGAAAAGTTATGCTGTTTCTATCAAGTTTCTCACCTATATAGCTTCATGAATACCATTTGATGTGGTACCAGAGAATCCAAATTTCCTTCTTTTGGGGGGAAAGTGGGTAACCTTTCCTAAGAATTGGAGTCATTCAAAAGTGAATAGATTTATTGAGGAAGCTGTGAGGCCTCTTTCATTGGAAGTTCATGAGTTTGGATCACCACTTATTGGGGTATTATAGAGGAAATTAACGTTCTACTAATGGTTAGATTTGATGACCTTCAATGCCCCTTCTAGTTCTGAAATTCTATAATTCAGTAAACTCCATGAGTTTTATTGGACCCTGTTATCATCTCATCTTTCACAATCATGTATTCTCTTGTCCACTTCTCCAAAAATAAGGAAATATGAAGACCAAGATCATTATATTAGCTCTATGTTGAATATTTCTAACCTAATAATTTAATTTGATAAATAAAGTTGCTTAAGAAAATGGTACTATATCTTAAATCTGAGAAACAAAATTTAAAACTTCATATTGATTGATTAAGGTTAATTGCATATAATGATAATTGCCTTAGAAATGTTAATTACAAGATTGCTGAGGAAAAGCAGTAGATTTCTAGAAAATGTCATTCTTAAATGTGTGGTGATTTTGGTGATTTGTTAATATGTCCTAAAAGTATTTCCACAAAAAGTATCCAAGTAAGCTACAAAGAAGAGAATTTTTAGCTGATACTTTTCCTTTTCAAACAAAATATGACATCAAATTGAAACAGTATATAACATTCCCATATTGTTTTCAGGTAGAAGCATATGTAGTTTAAATAATCTTACTTGCTTGAAAGCCCAGCTCTCCCAGGGACAGAACTAGACATGCTTAAAAAGAAGGTAGATATCTATATGTTATAATTTCAGAAGTCTGGGAAAGTCATCTTGGTCCCCTGAAATTTTCTTTAATAGAATATAAAGACTTCCTTTTCATAAGAAGACATACTACTTAAAAAGCAAATGTGGGGGGCTGTCATATCAATTACACATCAATGTAAATATACCCTAAGTTGTAAATGAATAAAATCCAAAGCTTTCCTTAGAGCAGGTTTGGACAAAGGGATTTTGGGGAAGAAACCATAAGGACTAAGAGCACTTGAATATAATAGAATGTACACTAAGAGTTGGGAGAAAGGCATCATAGGATCATAAATGTAAATCTAGAGGGGAGACTTTAGAGCTCATCTAATACATGGGTTCCTAACTTTTTTTGTTGATCATCAATCCCTTTGGCAGTCTGGTAAAGCCTTTGGATCCCTTTCAGAATATTATTAATAAATTTCAGAGTTACATTAAAATAAAGGTAAGGTTTTTTTTTTCCTTTTTAGTTCTTGTACTTTCTTTAGTACTTTCCTTTAAGTTCTTGGACTGCCCCCTCCCTGAAATTCACTCACAGACCCCAGGTTAAAAATCTTTGATGTCCACAGGCTTCACTGGACTGTCAAAAGTGTCCATGATACTAATAGAAGGTTAAGAACCCCTGTCATAATCTAATCCATTCCTGAAAAAGAATCTAAGAGACTATCCACCCTTGGTTTGAACCACTAGAAAGAAATAATCTCTCTACTCAGTCCATTTGGCTTGGGAGAGTATTAATTGCTTTAAAAAAAAAAGATTAAAATTCTGTTCATGTGTCTTTTTGTAGTCTCTGTTCAGTGAGTCAACACTGCAATATAGTAACAAAATAATGGTGATTTTATTTTCTATTAATACAAATATCACCTCCAGAATGAAGAGGGATTTAGGCAGTTCTGCTTGTCTACCCTGGTTACCCAGCTTTTGGAAAACTGTGTACTATTCTGAGGGCCACATTTGGGAAGGGACTTTGATAAGCTGGAGAGTACCGATGAAATTCACCAAGGTAGTAAGGGCATTTTAAAACATACCTTTTATCCATCTGTGGAAGTGGAGACTTAGTGAGACAGGTCATTAGACTTCACATTTTTTAATGTCTTGCCATGTAGAAGAACATTTAGTTTGCCAATTATTAGAGAACAGAAGCAGGATCAATGAATAGACACTACAGATAGGGAGAGATTTATACTCAACATAAGGAAATATTCTCAAATGATGTAGATTCCCTTAACAGATAGCAAGTTTCATCATTACTGAACATCTTCCAGCTGAAGATAGAGTATGCCTTGGGATGGCCCATATAGAATTCAGGCTTAGGTATGAGTTGGACTAGATGACCTCTGAGGAGCTTTCCAATTCTGTAATTCTGTTTCTAGGACTGTATGATAAAAGAAGCTCTACAGAGAATGTGTTATGGTTGGAAATACTTCAAAAATATTACGGAAAATGCACTATTTCTTGGTGGTCAGGAGAAGCAATTCTTATTAAAAAAAATCCTTTCAAAAATGTGGATGGGCTTAGTTGGCATCTCGGGTTCTAGAGAGGAAAAGTGCTGGGATAAAATAGTGGATAACAAATTGATCAGACAACAACTAATATCTGTGTTAACCAGTTTGGAAATTTTTTTTCAGGTAAAGTTAAGAAATAAAAATAAAGACGTAGCTGAAAAAATTGGTAGAAGGAGAGGTTTCTTAGAGGTAGCTTGTCCACACCAAAACAAATGGAACATGTAAAAATCCACAAAAATTCAGAATATTCACTGATGGCAATATGCCAAGTGAAAAAGCCAGCTATAAGGTAATTTTTATAGAAAATAAATATCTGAAGACCATCTCAGCTATCTGTTTTTTAAAAGTAATCCCACTGAAACTGACTGCTCCTTCCTGTTACCTACAGTTCATACACAGGGCTGGTCCTAGAGTAGCTCTACTACCTGGATGGGTGCTGTTGTTGTAGGCACCAGTTTTCAAAGGTAATACTTTCAGAACTGAGGGAGGGTGTCCCTGATTGCAGGCTTGCGATTTGATTGGGAGAACTCCTAAACCTTCAGAATCCTTCCTCTACTTTCAAAATAAATGGAGCTTTCTCAGGAGGGCTCTGTAGGACCCACATAACTACTGAAATTTAGGCAATCAGTTTTCCAAGATAAGCCCATGGCAGTGTCCAATGAGGAATAACAGTATCAAAAAAATTTGAGACTCATGAAGCAATCATAATGGTCCCAAGTTCCTGAGGTCTGATCAGAATGAAAAGGAGAAAGATATGGAGGAGGTCATAGTTTTAGAGTCCTGAAAGTGTAAGATACCAGAAATGGACACCCAATCCAAAGTAATTAATAAAACACAGAAGGAAATAGGCTACCAGTAGAAGTATTGAGTTCTTTACAATTATTACCTCATTTGATTCTCACAACAATTCTGAAAGGTAGGTGCTATTATTATCCCCCCAGGTAAGGTAATTGAGGCAAAAAGAGGTTAAATGATTTGCCCAGAGACACACAGCAAAGTGGGATTTGAAAAGTCTTCTTGATTCCAGGTTCAGGGCTCTATCCATTCCACCACTTAGAATAATAAACATTTGCAAGAAATACCCATCTCTTTAGATAAGTACTTCATAACCAAAGAAACTGAGCTAAAATCTCTTGGGAAAGGTGAAGAGAGCACAACAAATTCTTCAATTCTTTCTTGGAAATAGCAATGGAAACTCTTCAAAATCTGCCAAAATAATTCAAAAGATTAAAAGGTGGGCTGGGGGGAAGAATTTGAATCATTTCTTCAAGTAACTGAGAGGTTAGTATGATATTCAGCTTTCAATTTAGTCACATAATAGAAAGTTAGCTTTTGGTTTTTTTTTTTTCATGGGACAGAACAACAGACAGTACATAAATGTGGAATAGTAAAATATTTCTATTTGTTATTGGATTTTTGTCTTTAAAAATTCCTTCACACAGTTTGAGTGACAATGAGGCATCAAAGAAAGCATCAGAGGGCTATAGAAGTTGAGGATTATAAGATAAAATGGGAAAAATAAAATGGAGAGAAAGTAGAGGAAGAGAGTTAATATATTAGAGGGAAAGTCTCATTTCCTTATAACAAGTAAATTTATAGGTAGTAGAAAAATAAAAAGAATGCCTCTCAGATAGGGAGACCATAGGTGAAACCAGTGTGCCCAAGTGCTGACTAGCTAGGATTCAAATGAAAGATGAATAAGGGACTTTCAATTTCTCGCCATCTTTCAAGTGGTAGAAGAGTAACAATAAAATGTTACATGAAATACACAGATGGAGAAATAGGTAGTGAGCATCTACAGCAGTAGGAAGAAATTGGGCATCAGCATGAAGCAGCCCTATAGAGGTGAACAGAGTGAAATAAGAATGAGGCAAGGAATCTGGGGGAGGAATGGATTTTACCAAGTGTTTCAAGAACTTTAGTTCAGTTTTAAGCCATTAAAGCTTAAACTTTTTAAATTTTAAACTTATAAAATTATTTTTAATTAATTAAAGTTTTAATATCTTGAAACTCCACTAGGACTTTGAGGATATCCTGTATACATCACAACAATTTCTATAAACAGAGTCATCAAGCTAAGTATCAATACTCATTAGTGATGAAAAGATGATTGATTCTTTGGGAAAGCTTGGTTTTGAAAGGATAAAACCGGAGATCATAGGTTCAAATGGATATTGGCATGAGGGGGGTGGAAGGAATTGACAATGGGGTAAAAATACAGAACAGGATCAGGACACATAGTAAACTATGATGGAATAGTTTAGACTATACATTGTCCCTTTCATTGAAAATCAATGAGAATGGATTGTGGACAGTAATAAGAAGTAAATAAAAGACTGGAAAATATGAAACTTCTTGGAAAATGAGTGCACATATACATGTATATAAAATACAAACTTAATGATAATTACTAACAAATAATGTCATAATGATAATAACTGGACATAAATTGAATAAGTTCAAAATAAAAACTAAAAAGTACAAAGGAATTTATAAAATGTAATCCAAAAATCTGCTGCATACAAGAAAAGACTTAACTACACAGACACGTACAGTGTGAAAATGTAAGACAGAACAAAATATATTGTGCTTCAAGCAATTCCAAAAAAGCAGCATTTGTGAACATCTTAGATAAGGGGAAAAAGCTAATAAAGTCAAGAGAGACGAATAAGGAAACTAAAGTATACTCAAAGTCAACATAAATTGACTTATTTAATCTAAATTATCTAAATTTAAAATTGACTTATTTAATAATAAATATAACATAAAAAAATAAATAAATATACATCAAAATGGCATAGTAGTTAAGCTCTTTAAAGAAAAGATATATGAATTATAGTAAGACTTTAATAGAAACACAAAAATGGTAAGAGGCTAATTTTCCTCTTTTAGAACTAGATAAATCAAATGGAAATATAAACAAGGACAACATAGAATTGAATGGACTTCTGGATAAATTTAATGACCTATGGCAATATCTGGATGCAAATATTAACAAATACTTAGGATTCTCACCATCCTAGGTTACTTTGGACAAATGATCATGTGCTTAGGCAGAGATGCAATAAATGCATTATTTACAAATCATAACAAATGAATAAAGGAAACATGAGCAAAAGACCTAAATGGGGAATAAGTAACAACACTCTGAAATATGGGTTAAAGACCAAATTATAGGACAATAGATAATTATGTTAAAGAAAATTATAACAATGTAACATTCAAAAACTTTCAGGATAAAAAAAAGCATCCATTAAAGGATAACATATATATATATATATATATATATATATAAAAACATAGGAAAAATGATCAATAAATTAAGCACACACATTAAAAGACTGGAAACAAGACAAATTAACAATGCTTAAAAATAGAAAAGAAATTAGCATTGAAAATTAGATGAATAGAGACACTCAGAAATAAAAAGGACTAATGACCTGATAAATATCAATAAGAGCTCTGCTTTTAAAGTCTAACAAAATTGATAAACTATTAACCAACTTGATCAAGAAAGAGATAGTAAAATTAAATTACCTAAATTTAAAAAAATTAGAAGTCAATATAAAACAGATGAATTTTTAAAATCAGAAACTATTACATACATATATATCTGTGTATAGTATATGTAACTATTTATAGTGTGTATTTATACAGACATATATATATTAGATATAGATAGATAGATAGATAGATAGATAGATAGATAGATAGATAGATAGATAGATAGATAGATACCACATACATAACACAGTGCCTGGCACATAGTAACAGATGTGCTTAATAAATGTTTATTGACTATTAAAAACCCTAAAGAGCATGTGCATGTAAATGTCTTTTTATATGAATTTAAACATATACAGAAAATCAATTATTTTAATTTAAGACATTACCTTCCCCTGTCAATAACTGATTAGCTGATAGAATAATTGGAGTTTGCTAAGTTATTCTTCTCAGTATCCTCTGCAAAGGGAATTGGCAAGTAGAAATTGCCACTGAGTAGGAATTACTACCCAGCAGCATAGAAAAGATATCTTTCACAGCAGAGGGACTGTTTAGATTTAATCTATTGCATCTTTTGGGGTTAAGGAATGTTACAGGCACCTTCCAGCAGCTAATCACTCATTTGTTGTCTAGATGGAATCATTTATGTATAAAGAAAGTATATGGAATTTCAATTAGGTGTAGTGACAATTCTGGGACACTTGATTGTCTGAAATAATCTGTGGAATAAAGTTGAGGCTATTTGAAAATAGAATACCAAGTCAAACAAACATATAAATACTCTTAGATTTTCCTAAATAAATATCTCTCTGGCTGCTATTGTTTTGTCAGAGACAATCCCCTCCACTGATACTCCCTTTTCATGACTTAGTAAATTATTTGGATAATTGTTGACATTCCTCTCTCAGCCTTGTTTCTGACTCCCATACATCCAAACTATGCTGTCTCATCCTGGAAATTCTCTCAATGTTCAAGTCTTCCTTACCCTGCAACAAACAATCACCTTTACAGCCATTTCAACATGGAACATTCCTCTGTAAGATCCACTTCCCTCTCTCATTGGTTACTTTCTACTGGAGCCTCCATTGTGAGGAGGAGACCAAAGTGGCCTTCTTTTCCTTCCTGGATTATTCTTGGCTTCCAGACTTTGGAACCATACCCAGTACCACCAGGTACCTTCATCCCAACTGGAGCCTATTCTTATAGACTTTAATCTAACAGAAAACTGCACAATTAAATATAATACAAATATAGATAATAGGATAGAGGTAGTGATACTGATAAAGATATAGAAAGCTTGGATTAAGGACTTTTTTATGTGTCTGTGCTACACGGAATAATGGAGAATGATGACATGATGAAAGATATGAGGAGATTGAAGGGGCAGGATTAGACTAGGCAATAGATAGCAACTAAGTTTGGAAGGAATATGGAGTATATAAGGGAAATTAGTATGGAATATTACTAAAAAGATAATTGCAGTTATTCAGGGTCTCTAAGTGGTAGGACTATGAAATTTTATACAAAGTAATCAAAGACCATTGATAGCAATAATAATATATTAATATTATCAACAATAGTAGCTAGATGTTAGAGGTTTTTTATTTTTTTTTTAATTTTTAGACAATTGGGGTTAAGTGACTTGCCCAGGGTCACTCAGCTAGTAAGTGTCAAGTGTTTGGTCAGAGAAGATGTTAGAGTTTTAAGGTTTGCCATTGATGAGTGACTTAAACAACGTAATAGATTAAAAAGAGTTATTTGCCTTTAAAGTATACTGATTATACTTTCAGAGCATGGCTTCTACCATGCCTTCTCCTAACTATCCTTGTCATGAGACTGACCTGCCCCCCCCCTCCAGCCATGTTAATGCCCTTAATGATTTTTAGGCTGACAGATGTCATCAATTCCTGAACTCAAAAGATTTTTCTAGGCAACCAGGAGCATTCAATGTTCTCAATTTCTTTCTCTCCAAATGCCAATTTGTTAGCTAGGTCACAATAAACTCAAAGTATGATATCTAGTCATAAAGCCCAACTTTCCTTCTATGGAATTATTTCTTCAAGCTTCACTAATGCTGGCACTTTGAATTATTTATTTATTTTCGGTTTCCAACATTCATTTCCATAAGATTTTCAGTTTTATATTTTCTTTCCCTCCCACTTATTTCCCCCACAAAGACAGCATGCAATCTGATATAGGATTTACTTATACTTTCATATTAAGTATATTTTTCCCATTAGTCATGACGTAAAGAACAATTAGAACTAATGGGAAAAACCATGACAATGAAGCAATGAAACAAAACAACAAAGGAAAAGGAGAGGAAATAGTGTGCTTCCATCTGCATTCAGACTCCATAGTTCTTTCTCTGGATGCGGATAGCATTTTCCATCATGAATCTTTTGCAGATCCTTGTATTGCTGAGAAGAGCCAAGTCTATCAAAGTACAATGCTAGTACTTTTTTACATTTTTGTGTAATATTTCGACAAGAGAAAAACCACTTAATCATCAGTTATCTCTAGTTCTAGCTGCCTAGCTGCTCTGCTTTTTCGCCCAATCATTTTATGAATGAGTAATGGTGGTTTGCCACAGTCACTATACCATTTCCCCTGTGGCTACTCTTTTTTCCCCTGGAGCTGTGGTCACCATCCAGTGTCATACAGAGCTCCTGCTCTAGTTTGAGGTCTCATACTTCATACCAGTCACCAAATAGGTATCCAAATGGGTCAAAATTTCTCAATTGAAAAAAAGATATTTGGTTACAAAACTGCACTATAGAAGTTATTGCCATATTGCGGAGAAGTAAAGAAGAGTCTGAGCAAGGAAACAAGTATAAGAACTTTATTGGCCTTACCTAGGTCTCCATTCTAGGTGGCTCAGTGAATAGAGAGCCCTGAGCCTAGAGTCAGGAAAACCTGAGTTCAAATCTGGCCTTAGATACTTACTAGCTATATGACCTTGAGCAAGTCACTCAACCTGTTTTTGCCTTAATCCATTAGAGAAGGAAATGGTAAACTACTCCAGTATCATTTCCAAGAGAACCAAATGGACAACATTGGCATGCCATGGCCCCCATGGTCACAGAGAGTCAGACATGACTGAACTGAAAAGGTCTCTGTACTCTTGGGGGTCTTCACAGGATAACTATGTCTCTCTAGCCATCAGTCTGTGCTGCTAATCCAGATATCACTGAACCATTAAGTTGACAGCAAAACATTCTACCAAGAGGTCTCATTATTCTAATTAGTGGACTTCAGCTGGAAATAGCAAGCTAGTAGACTATTCTCAAATGAAACTGAGATATACCTTCACAAATAAGCAGAGTTTAGAAACTGTAGTTTTAATTTGTATATGCTACTATCTACTCTCAAGTTTAGGACACTATACAGTTTTTACTAGGTGAAGATATCTGAAAGAAGTTTGTAAGCCAAATAAATATACAGCAGTGAAAATAGGAACAGACTAGGAATTGAGGTCCCAGTTCAATTCCTTGGTCTGCCTTCAAATAGTTGAGTGAACTAGGGTAATTTATCTAACATCTATGGTACTCAGTTTCTTCATCTGTAAAAATGAGTTTGGATTATATTATCTCTCCAGTCACTCCCAAATCTAATAATCTATTTATTTAAGATTAGTCCTGATAATAAGGCAAGTGATAATGAGGCAAGTGTTGGGAATCAAAATGATGATCAAGAAAACATATTCAAAGGCATTAGGTGAATTGAGATGGTTAGTGAATGATTTTGTCTAATGATTAAAGTTTAGGTCATATACCTCTACTGTGAAAACAATAAGAAAGGCAGAGTAAATTATCTTTACTTTCAGTTGCTATTTTATTTTTTTATAAGTATTGCTAATTGTATTTCATAAAATTCATAACTTCTCACTTTATTTTAAATTGTTACTAAGATCTCAAATACATATTTGTTAACTCAAAGACAAAAACATATTTAACAGTGGTACTCATGCCACATTTTATAATGGAAGCCAATAAGAAGGCAAGATTGGCATTATAGAAATTCACTTCACAGCAAACTTTTCAGGAATTCACCTATGCCATTAATCATGGCACCTCTTCTCCAATATCTAATCAGGAACATATCAAATTTCATTAAAAGTCAGTTCATTGTAAGACCAAAACACTTCTATGAATACCAATGAAAAGAAATGTAAGAATGGAAGGAAGAATATTTTCTTTTAATAACACAATTTGTTTTCAAAACCCCAGGGAGCAAATGATGTGTACCTAGCAATGATTTAGACCATAACTTTCAAGCAGGTCTTTTAATTCTAGTATGTAAAAAAATAACCAAGGTGATCTCCAAATATTAAATTGAGAAACTTTCATTCAGAAGACTAAATAGAAAGCTAGGCTTCATGCAAGTGTACCCTTATAGCTACAAAAACACATTGCATTAAATGGAAAATCACTGCCTAAATTTAACTCAAGATCTAGGCAAAGCAATGAGTGATTTAGATTCTTTTTCATTTTTATGGTGAGAAGTAGGTATAGCACTGAGGTAATTTTAGATTTTGCTATGGTAACAAGCTTGACTTTATTGCATAAGTAGGAAAAAAACTCAACCATTAATATGTGAATAGTTCTATAGTACATGCAGCCTAATTCCAAGTTCTGTAAATGTTGCAAGAAAGGGGCGTGTGTGTGTGTGTGTGTGTGTGTGTGTGTGTGTGTGTGTGTGCGTGTTTTGGGGAGGCACTGGAAAGTGCAGAGGAGACAACATCTTTATTCCAAAAATTATTAAATGATGTATTTACTGTTTATTTTTTTTGATGTTTGATACAAGTGATACCTGGTTCTAGAAAGATTTTTAAATGGGGTAGCTCATTAATAGCCTACTCAAATATTTCCTGTCAATTGATTTATAATTTCCAGTCTGTTAAATTATTTTTGATGGTGTAAATATTCATTCCTTTTGCATTCTGTTTTATTAGAATATACCAATAAGTTATAGTCTTTGATGTGTGTCTATAGATATAGATATCATATGTATATGTGTGCATGCTAATTCATCTTTCCACTTTCATTCATGGTGATCCTCTGCTTTTCACTTTGTATTCCAATAATTGGGTTTTCCTCTTTTTTAAATTAAGCTTTCCTGATGATTTATCATCCATAATTATCTTTTTTACGAAAATAAAGATATTTCATTTACTTTATTCAATTCACTTGTCATTTTGTTTTTAACTTTTTTATATTTCTTCTTTATAATGATTTCTTGTTTTGTTTGTGCTTGGTTATAGTCTATTAATTTGTTGGTTTTCTTTTTTTTTAACTTTAAAGTCAAATCATCAATCTACTTTCCCCTGCTTGTCAATATAAGAATTTAGGGATATAAATTAGCCTCTGAAAATTGCTCTAGCTACAGCTCATAAATTTTGATATGCAATATTTACATTGTCATTATCATTAATACATTTTATTGTTTTCACAATCTGGTTGAGCTTGGCAATTTATTTTCTAGTCTTCATCTAGGCTTTTGTATTTTGATCAATTTCCTTTTCTGATTACTGTTTTTATTATGTTATGATATGGTAAGATAACTTTCAAAATTTTCTTTCTTTCTGAAGTCATTTATAATTTCTTTGTGCCCTAGAGATGTGATCATTTTTCAGAAATATTCAAAAGCTTTTAAATAAAAAGTAAATTCTCTATTTTTTACCATTTAGTTCTGAGATATGTCAAATCAATTTTTTTTAAGATATAGTTATGTCTGCCATTTCTTTAACTTTACTCATCATAGTAGAACATTGGGTTGCTGAACTCAGAGTTGCAGTCTATAGTAATCATAATTTTAGCTAGTGTCTATGTAGTGCTTTAAGGTTGACAAAAAACTTTGCACATAGCTCATTTTATCCTCGCAACAACTCTCAGAGATAGGCACTATTCTTATCCCCACTTTACAGATGAAGAAACTGAGGCAGTTTAAGTGACCTGATCAGGCCCTTAACAGCTAATATCTGAGAAAGACTTTGAACTCTGATGATTTGCTAACACCAGGTCCAATTTCCTATTCAATGCACCACTTACCTGCTAATCTATAGTGAACAGACTGCTAGAATTAGACTCAGGAATACATACTTCTGTACTTCAGTTTCCACTCATTCATTCATCCAATAAACATTTATTAAACACCTACTATATGCCAGGCACTGTGCTTCTAATGCCCCTTTTAGCTTTAAATCTTTGATTCTATAAAGTCTCTATTTTTTTATTTTCAATCTAAATCATGTTTTAATTAATTTAACTTTTATTTTAATAATGTAGTTTCTATTTAAGTGTGTCTAAACATAGATTAATGATATCTTTAAATATGAAATAGTTTCTATATTTAATCTCAATTCAAATTTTAATTAAACTTTGTTGTATTTCAGCATGACAACTACCTATTTTCTCATGTTGACTCAAACATTGTAAATTTGTATCAAATATTTCATTTTTTATGTTTGGTTTTTTTTTGTGTTAGGTATATTTCCTATAGGATAATTAAGGTTGGGCTGATATGTATTTATTTACTTGGAACTATCAACAGGATTTGTAGTTAAATTTCACTTGGAATATCACAGATTTTTCAATTCTTCAAAATCTAACTGTGAAGCACTGCATATAATATCAAACTTTTTTGATATGTTGGTCAGTCTTGCTGAACATTTTTTTTCTTATTCCGCTTTTAAAACTGTTGTTGTGGTTTGTTCTTTGTTCTTAAAGTGGACCATGCCATCAGAAAGTTGATGCCATGACTTGCAAGTGAATGGGATTTAAGTGAGGGAGGGCTGTGCAAGGTCACCAGTCTCACTTTCTCCTCCAGAGCCATCTGCATCCTGTGGCAAGATATAGATCCGGATGAGTGGTGATGCCCCAACCCTTTTTAAAAAGACTCTATTGAATGGAATAGTTCTCTGAGAGGAAGTAGAAAAAAAAAAGAGTATAATGAGAAATGTAGGTGATATAAAATATTTTGAAAAGTAATCTAAATGTGGTGAGTTTTGAGTCCCTTTTAACTTTCATGTGGTACATTTCCATGTCTCAAAAAAATTCTTATATAAGAATTAGTTTGTATTCCTAAATTTACTACTAAGTTTCTATGGTATGTTAAGGAAATTCCTTAAATTATTTGTGCTTGATCTGTGAAATGCAGGGGTTAGACTATCTAAGGCCTTTTTTAACTCTTAACATTCTGTGGTTCTTTCATTTAAGGGTGTAATTTATGTGTTGCATAATGGGAGAACATTACATTTCAAATGTCTTTCTCCCATAAATCAGTTTTGCAAACATTCTCCATCTCTTAAGGCACTACTCTATAAGCTGATTTAATACATCAAGAGACAAAATTGTTTACTAGAACACTTTACATATTAAAGTGGGAGCTTTGTTGGGCTAGGTCTTTACAATTTAATAGGTGACAGATGGATAGTATTTCAAGACTTTGATATGGATAGGATGAATGGTCATAAGACAAAAGGACGGTTATTCCAGATCTGAAGATTTGTTTAGGTAAAAGCATGAAGGCTGGAAAAGTTGAAATAGGTTCAGGAAATGATAAATAAGTCAGACTGACTAACATAGTATATCAAGGAGAATAGCTATTGAGCTATTTCAAACAGGAATTAGTAAGGACCTGAACTATAGTGGTAGACAAAGGAACTGAAAGAAGGAGATGGAAATGAAACTTGGTACTAGAATCAATTGGACATGTTACTAATTAGATATGAATCAGAAAATCACAGAATTTCAGAATTAGAAAGAACCTCAGAAATAATTTCATTTAACACCCTAATTATACAGAAGAGTAAACTGAGAATGAGAAGCATGTGAAGCTTTTTCTATTCATGAAGCACTATGTAAATATAAAATGTTCTTTTTTTTCTTTTTATGGGACTTCTTAACATATGGTAGCTAGAGGCATACATATTTTCATTCAACATTTCACAGGAGAGCCTTGCCTTCCCTCTCTTGACACACATCTTATTCTTTCCTTCCTTTATCTCATCCTATAAATGTAACAGCTTAATATGAGCATTGTGTAGGTTATATCACCACTGGAATTATGAAATAACTTAAATACATATCTACCTTTTTAAGGCAGGTTCTTTACATGTTATATAATGTCACAGTTTTTGCTTCTTATTGAAATGTAAAGTAAAAATGGTATAAAACTATTTTGTTCTTTTAAGCATCTAAAATGTTCCTCATTAGAGTAACTGGTAACCATGCATTTGCAAACAAACAAAAAATAGCCATACAATACCTTTTAATAATCCATCATTAAAATTCATTAGGGAGCAAATTTTCAACTTCATTTAAAAAATAGATAAGTTCTAGATATGGGCCCCTGAACCATCAAATAATTTCTTCACTGCAATGTACAGAAATTGGAAATTAAAGCATTATTTGTGTCAACATCAAGCCAAAATTTAGAACATGCATATAGTGTACGGATATGATCATTCTAAAACCAAGACTACTTTGAGAGACTGGAAAAAGGATAGTGATTTGGTTTCTCAATAGATGTGCATCTTTAAACAAGACAACAGAAGCATCACTGGATAGTTTCAAACGTTCAGTGAAAGAAATTGGAAGGTATCCCTTCTCATTCTTCCCCCTAAATAGCATAAAGAGATCAAATTCATTCTTGTTGCTTAAGTAATTCCTTTGATTTTGTTGACCACTGCTTAGAGGAAGTCATTTGAAAGAATGTTTAAACTGTATTTTTGTTTGTAAGAATTATTTATGTAATGAAAATAAAGAATGTTTTTTATTTGTTTTGTTTTGTGAGGCAATTGGGTTAAATGACTTGCCCAGAATCACACAGCTAGTAAGTATTATGTGTCTGAGGCCAGGTTTGAACTCATGTCCTCCTGACTCCAGGGTCAGTGCTCTATCCACTGCACCATCTAACTGACCCCAAGTAAAGAATGTTTAATCCATCTCTTTGGTTTCCATGTGGTAATAGAGAAAGTTAACTCTGTTATCACTATTTTATAGACACTAGGCCTATTCTGAATACTGTCAGCATCAGCACCTTAAATTCTTCTAGACAAAGCAATGTAAAATGTCTTTTCCATCTTTTGCAGAGTATGATTCAGTTGAAATTCCAGGGATTGAATAGAATTTCTATATTTTATTGAAAAATAATTACAAGCCACCAACCTACTGCTATTAAAGGCTCCAATTTTCTGTTTTCCTGAATTTTAACAATTTTAGATTTCTTTTCCTCCTAACAGAGAAACTTAAACACAAAATCATTTGCCTAGTATTTGAAAATATAGAGTTTTATTTTCTTAGAATTCTTTCTCTGAGAAAAATATAAGATTTCTTTCACAAATAATTGAATTCCTTAATAGGCAACTCATAAACTCCTTTTAGAGTTTCAGTATCCAACTATACTCTATGCATATATTAGCTATGGTTTAATAAAATTTGAATAAATAGAGAGCTTTATATATCACCATTCCACATTCTTCATATAAAGAATAGGAATTTCAGCTCAAGAATGAATACCCTGTTCCTATCGCTTGAGGAAGTTAGTTCAATTTCATTATAGTTGTGTGCTCTTCTGCCCCCATCTAAGGATAGAATTAAAATCATCCAGGTGTCTCCCTAGTTTTCCATCCTCCCAATTGAATGTAAACTCCTTGAAGGCAAAGAGTCTCATTTCTATTTTTGTATTTTCATTGACTGGAACAGTTATTGAAAGTGGCTTGATCATTGGTAATTTGAATAAACATCAGAAATGGATGCAAAGGCTATTGTTACTGCTGTCAATGTCATGTCCATATTTCTCTCTAAAATTCCTATTTCTGTGTCTAATTTTTGGCATGATCATGGTCATGGGATTTTTAAATACTAGGCCAGAAGAGAACATGATCTGGGTTTTAAGCCTACTCAAACCAAACTACCTAAGCATGGATTGAGAATGCTGGCCATGAGATGATGAACATTTCAACCACAACAAAATATGGAGTGTAGTCACGATCAAGATCAATGAAGAGTGGGCCCACACCAATGAAATTAAGGATTTGAACGAAGGCTCAGTGAAGTCAAATACTGAAGAAATGAAGCATGAGGTTATTGTTATGTATAACTGAGACATTAAAACTCTATGATTCTATGAAGTGAATAATCCAAATTAGTCCATCAGAAAGGGGGGATAAGTTTTGATATGTTGATTCCCTAAACTAAATAGATTCAATTTTTGTACACAAACAGACCAGATATGAACTCAGCTCCTCCTGACTCCAGGGCTAGTGCTCTATTCACTGTGCCACCTAACTGCACCCTCTCTTTTTTCTTTCAAAGATACATCTTTCAATTGTTCTCAGGGTAACATGAGGAAAAAACATTGATAAGCAGCATAAGTTTGAAAGAGAACAATCACTCAGTGTATTAGCATATAGTTCGGAGAAGAGTAAAATTTGAGTCATGTAATCACAGTTCCAAGATCAGAATGTAATTGGGAAGTTCTCTATAAAAATCAATACTTCCATTTTAAGCCAATTTAGTTGCATGGTCCACTGACAAAATAATTACATTTGCATTGCATTTGTAGCAAGCCGCAGTTAAAATCTCTGGCAACTTCAGAAAAGAGTAAGATTCATCTGGACAGCTTAGTCCTTTTTAAAGTTAGTTTGTTTTTTTTTAATATATTTTTATTCTGTTAAATATTTCCCAAAAAGACAGAAAAATTTAAGCACCATTTTTAAAAAGTTTTGATTTGCAATTTCTGTACCTTCTACCCCACAGCCCTCTGTGACATTGATTATACATGTAAAGTCATACAATACATATTACCATATTAGCTGTGTTGCAAAAGAAAATAACAAAACCATCAAATAAAGTAAAAATGTATGCTCAAATAGTCATTGAGAGTTCATCAGTTCTATCTCTGGAGGTTGATAGAATATTTCATCATGAGCCCTTTGAAATTCTCTTGGATCATTATCTTGATCAGAGGAGCTAGGTCTTTCACAGTTGATCATCCTTACAATATTGCTGTTACTGTGTACAGTGTTCCCCTCGTTCTTATAACTTCATATTTCATGAATCTATCAGTCTTCCCAGGTTTTTTTCCTGAAATCACCCTGCTCATTATTTCTTATAGCACAATGGTATTCATCAAAATCATATACCACAAGTTGTTCAATCATTCCCCAATTGCTGGGCATCCCCTCAATTTCCAATAATTTGGCACCATAAAAAAGAGCTGTTATAAATATTTGTGTACAAATAGGTCCTTTCCCCTTTTCTTTGATCTCTTTGGGATACAGACCTAGTAGCGGTATTGCTTGGTCAAAGCAAATACACAATCTGATAGCTTTTGGGGTATAGTTCCAAATTATTCTCCAGAATGTTTGGACTAGTTCACAACTCTACCAACAATGTATTAGTGTCCCAAATTTTCCACATCCCCTCCTATATTTGTCATTTTCCTTTTCTTGCATGTGGAGATTGTTTTAATATTGCATTTATTGCAATAGTATTGTTAGTATTTTATTTAAAAATTAAATCAATATTTAGAGTTTTAATTTATATTATTTTTATAATTATTATTATTAATTATATTGCATTAAAATTTTTTATATTGCATTTTTAAATTTTTGGTATCAATATTCAGAGTTGTTTTAATTTGCATTATTTATTCCTCAAAATAATTGGATTGTAGAGTTGCTCTTGTTAACAAATCAAATTCATTTTAACAAACATTTTTAATGCCTACTACACACAAGCTTAAAAGGGATTTTGCATTTCTCTTTTTTTATGAGTCGTCATGACCAAAATACCATTACCAAGTGAGAAGGCTACTAGTGATGAACCTTTCTATGCCAAGGTTGGTCCTAGGAAAGCAGACACAGTCCTTTCACAAGTTCATACCACATGACTTCTTTATTTTAGCTAGGCAGTGGGGTTAAGTGATTTGCCCAGGGTCACATAGCAGTAAGTGTTATGTGTCTGAAGCCAAATTTGAGCTCAGGTCCTTCTGAATCCAGGGCCGGTGCTCTAATCCACTGCACCATCTATCTTCCCCTAGCATATGAATTTTTAAGAGGATAGAACCTGCTATAGCTTACACTACACTGGCATAGCCATCAAGGAATCCACAATCACCTTGATACATTAATGAAACATTTGAGTTGGACTTTGTGCTTTTCTAGTGATGGCAACAAAGGGGTGGAAAAGATTTCAGACAGGTCTAAGGATAATAAAGTCTTTAGCCTGTCTGTACATATTACCTTGGCTATTAGTACACTAAATTTGAGTCGATTACCCAATAAACAAATAAATATAAATGAAAACTGATTCTGATCAATCCTATCATTCCTACAATTAATGAAATTAAAAGATAAATGAAGTTGTAGTTAAATGCAAGGATGGCTCTGAGAGTCTCTTTGAAAATGCAAAAACATGCACACACACACACACGTAAAATGAATCTAGTGAACAGGTAGATGATCAAACTGAGAAATATTATTTCTATCAAAAACAAGGAAACCATGAAATATGATTCATATTCACATCTTGGAAACAAGTTCTAAGGTCACTTCAGATATCACTCACAATAATACTGAGATTTGAAAAACAGAATTTTGTTCAAATTCATCAAAAAAGGATGTTTAAACTCACTGTCTTTTCATTCAAATGCTTGCTAAAGGCAAGGTTTTGGGTTTGGGGACAAAGTTTTCTCAAGTTGTGTGCTATAGCTAGGAACACAAGTTACAATGGGGCCAGTAGAAGGCAGCTAAAGCCTGCTGCTATGTGAGTGATAGGCCAGTTGTTTTCAGTTGTGGTACAAGAGACATTAGATTAGTGGAGTTCACAGGTGATAAAAATGGATCATGTACAGCCAAAACAAAAAATGGAACTGAGAGTAAAATGACAAAATCAGTAAGATAGATGATAATGAAGCTGGGACAATAGCTGAAGGAATTACATATCCAAGTAGACAGGCTATGGAAGGCATCTACAAAGCTGGTGTAAATAAAGAGAGTCTCATGTGTGAGGAAAGAGGGCCTCAAGTGTAGAGAGGGCTTGTATATGTCAAAGCCCTGTCTTTCCACCTCTAGCAGCATCTATGTCCTTATGTAGCTCAAAGGGAGACAGAATAGTCTCTTCTCCCCCTATCCTTTACAAGGGAGACTTTCATCCCTGCCAAGAGGAAAAGCAGGAAATTAGGGCCAGAGGCCACTCTGCTCTCCTCAGAGAAAGGGGATTCCAGGCTAGAATGTTATCTGCTACTTTAAATATTATTAGTCTAGGGGATATGGTTTGGTTTCATTTAAATTCTGATTTATTTATCATTAGAGTGCGGAAGAAGACCCCAAGCTTGACCCTTTTCCCACCAAATACCACTTTCAAAATAAATGCACATAGCAAGTAGCAAAGAAAACTCATTTATTCAAATCAGTAGCAAAACAAAAAGCAAAGAAGATACATATAGGAAAATATAAACCAAGCAATACAGAATGGAGTTTTCCCTTTGGGAGTGAGACAGAACTCAATGAAGAGGGAGTTCGGGATTTCACCCAAGGGGAAATTCCCCAAAGTAGCAAGCTAAAGATAGGAACATGTTGGAGATTACCAGCTCCTCTCATGAATTCCCAGAGTCTTTTCCTTCAGCAGCCTAAAGGAGGGGACCTATTCCATCTTCTTTCTCAAAGCTGGAAGCCAGGAGCGCCTGAAGTGATTTGAAATTGAAAAAAGATCCCAACACTTAAAGAGCCCTGAAGAAGATTGCATAGACTGAAGGTTTTTCCCACTCACCAGCTCCACCCTGCCCCTCACACAGGGGCAGTCATTCATCTCCACTAGTAAGGAGAGAGTTCCTTATGGAAGAGATCTGGAGCAGGTTTTATCCTGGGAAAGAACAAGAAAAATTATGAAACTGGAAAACAAGCTAGGGTGAGTCACTGAGCAATTAAAAGTAATGAAGCGAATAAACAACAAGTCAGAGGCATGCTACAGACTGATAGGAATTGGTATGAGTAAATACCAAACTTACTAAAAAGTAGCCCAGGATGACCTGGCAATGTGGAGGGGAGCTCTGCCCTGTTCAAACATAAGGATACTGTTCAGTAACTAGTCACTGGCAATCTCATGTAACCATGAAGTTATGCACTCCACCAAGCACCAGGAGTTTCTCCAAGGATCCAAGGAAGAGAAAGCAGAAAAGCAACCTGCAGAGGCAGAGCTATACCTAGGAATTCTGTTGCTGGAGACAGATTCTGAAGGAAGAGGTGGGTCCACCTATCCAAGAACTGACCATGAAGGATGAAAGTCTTCATCATCAAAAAAGTTGTTGCTGTGAAATTGATTTGTTTGTAAACAGAAAATATTTCTTAAAATTTGCTGCTATAAATAAAGCTGCCAGAAATGATCCAAAGAGGAGAGTAGAACAAATAGTTTTTAATGGAATTCAGAGCTGAAAAAGAGAGAGTCAAGCTTAAGCAGAAAGAAGCCCAGCCCAAAGAATCAAACAATTAATTGAGCACCTACTATGTGACTATATTCTGAGCACTGAAAAGACAAAGACAAATTTTCTCCTCCCCACTCAGCCATAGGAATGAGGGGGGCAGATGAGGGGAATAGGACCAAAGGACTGCCCTGATTTTGTGGAGTTACCCCAAAGCACTAAACTCTTCATTCCTGAGCCAAACTACATGTGGCCTATTAGAAAGGGCAAGGACTAATGTGTCACCCATCAGAAGTTGGAAAGGATCTAGTTCCAGGAATGTTACATAGGATACTCTCAAGTCAGAACCAATGGGGCTGCCATTGACCTGATTATACACTTTACATACAAAATTAAACAAATGCATAGAGATGAAGATAGGCATTAACAACTATGGAAAATCAGGAAAGGCCTCTTGAGGATATCATCCTTTAGTTGCCCACATTTGAAAAGGGATTTGTGAAATAAGACAGCAGTTACCCTACATAGTCTGACTGTTTCACACACCTGTCTTCAGTAGCTAATTCATCTGACACATGACTGAGAAGTGCTCTAAAAACCCTGAATCACTACATTCATATTAATTTTTTCTCTCCTGCATGAAGAACTATTTACAAAGGTTGAATTACCCAATTTTCCCAACTAGTAAGAATATTGCTATATGGCAAGCTGAACAACGATCATGCAGATTATTAGTTTTGAAGCCAGGGGTCAGGAGAGGGCCAGATGGCCTCTGCAGAAGATCTATGCCCCACCCCACCCCCACATGAACACTCTATTTCATTATGCAGGCAAAGCTTCGAATTCTAGTGGAGATCCTAGCAGGCTGGTCAGCAGTATCAAAGAAGTCTAGCAGTTAGGTCCTGGGAACACATCTTATCTTTATCCCTAAGTCAGTAACAGAAATTTAGTCTTGAGGGGATGGGATACAAAAGTCAAAGCAGGATCAGGAAAAGATCACTTTATACTAATCCCTTGAACAATTATATTAAGAATTTTTTTTTACACTGGACTTTAAGATTTAGGGCTGTATGAAATTTTTGAGATCATTTAGTCTGAATTACTTAGTTAAAAAATAAAGAAATTGAAGACAGGTGGCTTGCCCAAGATAGTAAATAGTAGAGCTAGAATTTGAATCCAAATCCACTGTCTTTTCACATAGACCACATTGCTTAGAGAACAGAGTAGCTTAGGGAACAGCTGACCCCACAGGAGTGGAGGTTAAGGAGATTCCACTATTACTAGGGCCCTGGGGAAGGAAGCTAGGCAGTAATGATGAGGCTACCATGATTTGTCAGACACAGACTTTTACATTTGCTGATGATCTTCTTGTAAATAAAACCTACTTTAATTCTAAAAAAGGCAGGGAGGGGAATAGAATGAAGGGAGGTACACACTTAGTAATCATAACTGTGAATGTGAATGGGATAACTTCTCCCACAAAATGAAAGTGAATAGCAGAGTAGATTAAAAACCAGAATCTTACAATATTTTGTTTACAAGAAATGCATTTGAAGCAAAGAGACACACACAGAGCAAACGTAAAAGGTTAGAGTAGAATGTATTATGCCTAAGCTGAAGTGAAAAAAAGCAGAGGTAGTAGTCTTGATCTCAGACAAAGCAAAAGTAGATCTAATTAAAAGAGACAAGGAAGGAAACTACATCTTACTAAAATGAAGCAATATCAATACTGAACATATATGCACCAAGTAGTATAGCATCCAAATTCTCAGAGAAGTTAAGTGAGTTACAGAAAGAAATAGACAGCAGAACTATACTAGTGGGAGACCTCAACCCTCCCTCTCAGAACTAGATAAATCTAACCACAAAATAAACAAGAAAGAACTTAAGGAAGTGAATAGAATTTTAGAAAAGTCACATATGATAGACCTCTGGAGAAAACTGAATGGGGTTAGAAAGGAATATACCTTTTTCTCAGTGGTACATGACACTTACACAAAAATTGGCCACATATTAGGGCATAAAATCCTCACAATCCAATGCAGAAAGGCAGAAATATTAAGTGCATCCTTTTCATGTCATGATGCAATAAAAATTACATGTGATAAAGGGCCATGGAAAGATAGATTAAAAATTAATGGGAAACTAAATAACCTAATCCTAAAGAATGAGTGGTTCAAACAAGAAATCATAGAAACAATAATTTCATCAAAGAGAATGACAATAATGAGACAACATGCCAAAATTTATAGGATGCAGCCAAAGCAGTTCTTAGGGGAAATTTTATATCTCCAAATGCTTACATTACCCCATTACCCTGGAACTGTATGAACACAATTACAAAACAATTTTCATCCAAATAAAGTTAGATCTAAATAGTTGAAAAAATATCAATTGCTCATGGGTAGGCTGAGCTGCTATAATAAAACTGACAATTCTACCTAAATTGATTTGCTTATGAAGTGCCATAACAATCAAACTACCAAAAATTATTTTAGAGAGCTAGAAAAATAAAATTTACCTGGAAGAATAAAAAATTCAGAATATCAAGGTAATTAATGAAAAGAAATGCAAAGGAAGGTGGTTTAACTATACCAGATCTAAAACTCTATTATAAAGAAACAATCATCAAAACTATTTGCTACTGACAAAGAAATAGAGTGGTAGATCAGTGGGATAGATTAGGTACACAAGACATAGTAGCCAATGATTATAGTAATCTACTGTTTGATAAACCCAAAGACTCCAGCTTCTGGGATAAGAACTCACTATTTGACAAAAAACTTCTGGGAAAACTGGAAAAGAGCATGGCAGAAACTAGGCATTGACCAGCATATCACACCAAATACTAAGATAAGGTAAAAATGGGTACATGATTTATTCATAAAGGGTAATACCATAAGCAAATTAGGTGATAAAGAAATAGTTTACTTGTCAGATATATGGAGAAGGGAAGAATTTATGATCAAACAAGAGGTAGAGAACATTATGAAACATAAAATGGATAATGTTGATTATATTAAATTAAAAAGGTTTTGTACAAACAAAACCAATGCAACCAAGATTAGAAGGAAAGCAGAAAGATGGGAAACAATTTTCAGCAAGTGTTTCTGATAAAGGCCTCCTTTCTAAATTATATGGATAACTGAGTCAAATTTAGAAGAATAGAAGTCATTCCTCAATTGATAGTATGTCAAAGGATATGAACAGGCAGTTTTCAGAGGAAGAAATTTAAGCTATCTATAGTCATATGAAAAAATGCTCTAAATTACTACTGATTAAAGAAATGCAAATTAAAACAACTCAGAGGTACCACCTTACATATGACAGATAAGGAAAATGGTAAATGTTGGAGAAGATGTGAGAAAATTGAAACACTAATTCATTGTTGGTGGAATTGTGAACTGATCCAACTATTCTGGAGATCAATTTAGAACTATGCCCAAAGGGCTATAAAACTGTGCATATTCTTTGATCCAGCAATATCACTACTAGGTGTGTATCCCAAAGAGATCATAAAAAAAAAGGGGAAAAGACCCACATGTGCAAAAATATTTATAGCAGTCCTTTTCGTGACAGCAAAATATTGGAAATTTAGTTGATACCCATCAATTGGGGAAAGGCTGAATGTGTCATGGTGTATGAATGTAATGAAATGCTATTGTGCTGTAAGAAACAATGAGCAGGTAGACTTCAGAAAAACCTGGAAAGATTTACATGAAAATGCTATCCACAATGAGAGAAAAAAACCATTGAGTCTGAATACAGATCAAAGCATAGTATTTTTACTTTTTTTTCCCTTTTGTTGTTTCTTCTTTCACTAATGTGGAAATATGTTTACATGATTGCACATGTATGACCACTATCTGATTGTTTGTTATGTTGGGGAGATGGAATGAGAGGGAATGAGGGAGAAAATATTTGAAACTCAAAATCTTATTAAAAAATGAATGTTGAAAACTATATTTATATGTAACTGGAAAAATACAATACCAGTCACCAATAAAGGTGTGGGGGTTGTACTAATTATGCCAGGAAATTTGGAAAACCCAACAGTGCCATCGGATTGGAAAAAGTCAGTTTAAATCTTGATCCTAAAGAAAAACGATGCCAAAGAATATTCAAACTATCAAACAATTTTATTCATTTCATAAACCAGCAAGGTTATGTTTAACAAGGTTAAACTGCAAGCAAGGCTTTAGCAATATGAAACCAAGACTTACCAGAAGTGCAAGCTGGCTTTCAAAAGGGCAGAGGACCTAAAAAACAAATTGCCAACATTCACTGGATTATGGAGAAAACAAGGTAACATCTACTTCTGCTTCATTGACTACACTAAATTCTGTGACTGTGTGGATCACAACAAATTGTAGCAAGTCCTCAAAGAGATGGGAGTACCATATCTCTTGTCTCCTAAAGAATCTGTACACAGGTCAAGAAGCAAAAGTTAAAATTGAACATGGAAAAGATTGGGAAAGGAGTACAACAAGGCTATATATTGTTATTTTATTTATTTAACTCATACACAGAGTACATCATGGAAAATGCCAGGCTGGATGAATCAAAAGCTGGAATTAAGGTTGCTGGGAGAAATATTGACAATCTCAGATATGCAGATGATACCACTATGACAGTAGAAATGAAGAAGAATTAGGGAGCCTTTTGATGAGGGTGAAAGGGAAAAGTGAAAAAGCTAACTTAACAAAATTAAGATCATGACATCTGTTCCTATTACTTCATGACAAAGAGGAAGAAGAAACAGAAGCAGTGTCAGATTTTATATTCTTGGTTCAAAGATCACTGTAGATGGTAAATGTGGCCATGAAATTAAAAAATGCTTGCTCGTTGGAAGGAAAACTATGGCAAATCGGGACCACAAGCTAAAAAGCAGAGACATCACCTTGCTGATGATGGTCTGTTTAGGCAAAGCTATGTTTTTTGTTTATTTGTTTGTTTGTTTGTTTTTTTGTTTTTCAGTAGTAACATATAGCTGTGAGAGTTGCACTAGAAGGAAAGCAGAGTACCACAGAATCAATACTTTCAACTTATGGTGCTGGAGACTTTTGAGAGTCCCTTGTACAGCAGGATGACCAAATGAATCAGTACTTAAAGAAATTAACTCTGAAGATTCATTGGAAGGACAAACACTAAACCTGAAGCTTAAATATTTTGGCCACATAATGAGAAGACTGGAATCATTGGAAAAGACTAATGCCAACAAAGATTGAAAGCAAATGGAGAAGGGTACAGCAGAGGATGAGAGAGATAAATAGTGTCATGGAAGCAATGAACATGAGCTTGGATAGACTTCAGAATATAGTGGAGTATAAAAGGACCTGGTGTGCTATGATCCACAGGGTCAAAAAGAGGTAGACATTAATGAACAACTGAACAACAACCTCTTCCTTTCCTGTTACATTACAAAGGACCTTAATAATGTGAGCATAGCATAAAGGAGTCCACACCACAAAGGAGTTTGGTTAAACAATACAATCACCACAATTACTAGCACCATCACCACCAACTACTACTACTACCACTACTACTACTACTACTACTACTACTACTACTACTACTACTACTACTACTACTACTACTACTA
>NW_020954596.1:55282359-55300231 GCF_900497805.2 Vombatus ursinus
TACTACTACTACTACTACTACTACTACTACTACTACTACTACTACTATTAGTTCCCTACAAATTCCAAAATACTTATAGCATTACTTTTTATGTTTTACAAAGAATTGAAAACAAAGTAAGGTAGATGCCCACAAATTGTGGGAAACAAACATAATAGAATTACTGTGCTACAATAAATTATATGTGGAACAAATACATAACAACAACAGTAATAATAATACATTATAAATTATGTATGCAATGGAAATACATGGGAAGTTAATAGGCCAAGGTTGCAAATGCTATTTTACAGCACATCACACTTTTAAGTCAAACAATTGACTACAAGATATAGAGAATACAGGATTCTACTTTGCTGATTAAAAAAAAAAGTTTTCATCCCAAAATATTTCCTTTGAGGCTCTCATGCAATAAGGTGACACTAAGGAATATGTCAAAATCCTAATAGATCATTAAAATATATAACAACAGAGATAAGCATGTTCAGTGGCCACCTGATCGTTAAGATCAAAAAAGGCCTAAAAAGGGATATGTATATTGGCCAAAGGTTTTGCCAATGTCATGGAGGATGAAGAATTTTGGAGGAATTGTCTATATTTAGTAAGGTCCTAGAGCTGTTCCTGCTTGCAGTTGACTTCATATGGATTACATCAGTCACCATTGCAAATATTCTAAAAGGTGTTATATGATTATTCAACAAATCTATCTGCCTCATTTAAATTAAGTGGTTAAAGAATTCCTAAAGTATATATCTGATTCCTTAGTAATTATATCTTAGACATATATTCAGTATGGACAAATTATCAGAAAGAGAGCAAGCAGTCATGCCTTTGTTATGTTAGGCAGCAAATTTTTCACAACCCTGAACTTATCCTTGAAGTGAAATCCTATCTTTTAAACATCTACATCATTCCAATCACCTTGTGTGGGTTCATGTTATAGAATTTCATAAAATGCAGATGTTCTAAAGGGCAATGTAGAAGCCTATGGCCAATATGAATAAGCTATAACTTATGCCATATTATGTTATATATCATATAATATAATAACATCAAAGAATTACATAGGAGAAATGGTGTAAAGCTGATCATTGGGGCAATGTATGACTAGAAAAGGGCCAGTTACGGAACAAAGATAAGTAATGGACATAATTGGTTATGTCATTTTCTATACTATCATATCAAAGAAACTATTCTCCCCCAGTAAAATTAGAGATCTATAAATAACTAGGTTTTACTTTCTAGCTTCTGTACAATAGGAATTGGTCATTTCTTGGGCAACACAGTACTCAATGATATCATGTTCCACCCACCTCCCAGACTTTGGATTTCTTAATCCACCTCCCACAGTTGATTTCCCTTAAAATTGTAAATTTAAAAAACTAGTTATTGAAATTCGTTTTCCAGAACTAAATTACATAGCTATCAGAAAAATGGTTTGTTTGTCTTTTAAGTCAGTGGCTGTGATTTTGTGAAAAAAAAAAAAAGATCCAACTTGCTGAGGTAAGTTTGTCATGTCACAAAAGAATTAAAAAGTGAGTGAAAAAAATTCTTTGTAATTGTGCCTCATTTTGAATAGTTTATACATTCAATACTACATATATGTGTATATGTTTGTGTATATGTGTATGTGCATATATACAATATACACATATATGTGATTATATATGCATATATACAGACACACATATATATAAAGAGCAAGACACTTCATACCTTATTGTAATTTCTACTTTGAGACATTAATCTCTATATCAACCAATTATTTCCTAGACAAGCATAAAATCCAATAGTCCCTTTCCCTACCATCACCTCAACTTCCCTCCATGAAAATTTCCAGACTTATCTTTATTTTGAGTGTTCTCTCTTGCTATTTATGTCTCTGTGATTCTAGAACTGACAACTCCCACAAAGGCTCATGTATCATGGCATGAATGAATGAAAAGGAAGGAAAAACTGGGAAGGGCTGGGTATGTGTTAAGTGCTTTCTGTTCTTCAGCCCAGTGGGAATTCTAGAAAACACTAACTCTGATCTTCATTTCCTCAGCAGGATCACAGAAGGATCAATATTTGAATGAGTTAAGTTCAATAAAGTATCATCAAAGAGAAATAAAGCCCTGGTTCATCTTCCCAGCACTCCTACAATCCTATCTCAGCCAAAATATTAACAGGCATTTATTAAGTATGTACAATATACAACGCACTGTGCTAAGTAGATGACCATAGGTGCCTTCTGCAACCTTCCAGACATCTTCCTTTGCCTCTTCTCCCTAAACTGGATTCCAAAGAACTAGTGGTTGGAACCCAATGGGGCAAAGTGTCACTTCTGCAGAAAAGGACTTTATGGTAGGATACTGGATTGGCCCTGATTTTCATGTCCTTAGATTCAAGTTCTTTCAATTCAACAAAAATGTATTGAGAACCCTCTATTCGACCTTGTGGGTTAGTCTCATGATCTTAAGACTTACCGGGAAAATATCAATTTAGGGAGCAATGTAAGATAGAACTTAATAGTTAAAAAGTCTCTGCTTTTTCTAACAGCTACAAGATTATTCACAATTACAAAATATTAGAGAAGTAAAGCATTTTTAATATCACCCTTGGTAAATCATTCAAACCATCTGGGCCTCAGTTTCCTCATCTGTAAAATTAGCACATTGTATTTAATGACCTCAAAGGTCCCTTTCGGCTCTAAATCTATGATCCTGTGATCTAATCCAATTATTTTTTTATTTTTACAGATGAGGCCTCGAAATTTTAATTGAGTTATGAGTCTATACTGTGCTAGTTCAAAATTACATTTCAACCCTTTTAATTCTCTTTTTAGTTCTTATCTTTTATTCTAACAAATTGTCTAGATCACTTATTGCATACATCTTATAGCTTAGGCTGATTCTGTCATAATTAATTTTTTCTATATTGATTTAAGAAAACCTCCTATTCATCAATCAGATCTTAGGATGTAGGAAAATTGGACATTCCTTTCTGCTTTCACTTATCCTTTTCCAAAAAGATTAAATGCCACCCAACTACTTTCCAGATTACACTCTTTTGCTGGGCAATCCTACTCCATTCTATACTACAAACATTTATTTATCACTTACTATGAACAATTTACTAGTTCAGACACTAGGCATACAAAAACAAAACAAAAATATCCCCTCGTCTTAAGGGGCTTATGCTATATTGTAGAACATACAAGTCACACAGAAATAAATGCGAGATAATTTATCTTCCTAAAATGCAATTCTCACCATGTCATGCCTCTATTTGATAAACTCCAGCGGCCCCTAATTACCCCATAATAAATATAAGATCCTCTGTTAGACTTTTAAAGCCCTTCACAACATGAACTTCTTCTTACCTCTCCAATCTTCTTACACCTTACTCCTTCCCCCACATATTCTGTGATCCAATGACCCTGGCCTCCTTGCTATTTCTCACACATAATGCTTCATCTCCCAACTTTAGCTATTTTCTCTGTTTATCTCTCGTGCTGGACTTTCTCCCTCCTCATCTTCATTTACTGTCTTCCCTAGCTTCCTTCAAGTCCAGGCTAAAATCTCACCTTCAACAATTATTTTCTTGATTTCCCATTAATACTAGTGCTATCCTCCTGATTACTTCCACTTTATCATATACAGATCTTCTTTGTTTGCAGTTGTTTACATATTATCTCCCCCATCTGGTTTTTGAGTGAGGTTTTTAATAGCAGGGGCCATTTTGCTGCTGCTGTTGTTGTTGTTTTGTTTAGTTTAGTTGTTTTTGTTTTTGTTTTTTTTGCCTTTCTTTGTACCCCTAGCACTCAGCACATTGCCTGGTAAATTTTATTGTTGTTGTTGTTCAGTCTAGTCCATCGCTTCTTCATCTCATATAGGGTTTTCTTGGCAAAGATATTGGAGATGTTTGCCATTTCCTTTTCCTGTGGATTAAGGCAAATAGGGATTAAGTGATTTGCCCAGGATCACAATCTAGTGAATGTCTGTGGCTGGATTTGAACTCAGGTCTTCTTGAGTCCAGGCCTAGCTCTCAATCCACTAAGCCCTCTAGTTGCCTGATACATAGTAGGCACTTAACAAATCCCCCAGAACACTGCTTAGTTATGGTGGAGGGACTTGTATAGCTTAATGAAACTATGAGCTTAGGCCATGCAGGGTTACCTAAGACAGACAGATAATAGTAAAGAACACAGACAAAAGATTATTCACTGGAGAAGGAAATGGCAGACCATGCTAATATCTTTGCCAAGAAAACCCCATGGACAATATTAAAGTACTAAAGATATAACATCAGAAGATAATCCCCTCAGGTTGGAAAGACCTGGCATGTTCCGGTTCATAGGGTCATGCAGAGTCAGACACAAGAATGATTGAACAATAACAAATAAATGTGTGTTGACTGTTGATTTAGTTTGAGTAAGGTCAGAGAGCCTTCAAAATTGGCAAAATCATTGAAAACACAGTACCTTAGATAAGCTGTAAAGGAAGATGAGGTTCTGAGATGCAAAGATGAGAAAGGAGTATGTTTCAGGCATGGTGGATAGTTTGTGAACAGAGATGAAAGGCTAAGATCAAGGAACAGTGAGTAGCAGCCCAGTTGGACTAGAACTCAGAATATGTGAAGAGGAGTAGTATTAAAAAAAATTACATAGTTCGATAGAAGTCAGATTTTAAAGATTCTTAAATATTAAATCTGAGGCAATACTAACAGTATTTTTTATATTATAGGCAACCAGTTTCCAATGGAAGTTTTGTTGTTGTTGTTTTTTTTAAAGATAGAAAGTAACATGGTTAAATTTGTACCTTTGAAATACAATTTTTTGCAATAATTTAGAGAATGAAAAATGGAAAAGTGGAAACTGGAAGCAGAAAGACCAAATAAGTAGATTTTTCAGGACCCCAGGTGACAAGGGAAGTGGTCCAAAACTGGAGTGCTGACTGTGTGAATAAAGAGAGAAAGGATTTAAGAGATTTTCTAGAGGCTGATTATTAAAAACTTGGTGAATAATACAATGTAGGGAATACAGAGAAAGAAGTATGGGGTGTTGAAGAGTGAAGGATGATTTCAAAGTCATGACCCTAAATTATTGGGAATATGATAGTGTCTGTCACAGGAAAAAAAAAGACTAGAACTTTGGATGAAAATTATTTAGGCAGGCAAGATAATGAATTATGTATTGCCAACCAAACATTTGAATATGAAATAAAAAATATTAGCCAACTACAAAAGGACCCCTGATCCAAAACTGACTCCCAAAGAAACTTGTTATTTTTCCCATAATCCACAAAAATACAGAGCTAAATCAATGATCATGGATAGATGATCAGAGTCAGAATTTCCTCCACACTAGTTTCAACTGCTAAACTATGCCATGATGTTAACCATTGCATAATCCCTATTCATATCTTTGGGGGACTCTGAGCAACTTTAACCTCCAGAGGATGAAAATTATTGCTTACCTTTATCTTCCTATTCTCTGCTCAGTCCAGCCAAGTAATGTTGTCCTTGCATAACTAAGAACAATCTCGAATATATTACTTACATGGAACCCTCTTATATCACTTGTCTCCATTCTCAACTGTATGGAGATTCTAAAATATTCTAAAAAGTTTTAGAATGCGTCACTTGGAGCTAACTACTGTTACTATTGTGTTATGCAGCAAAACATAACGTAACATTTTCTTAGTCCTCATTCTTTTACCAGAGACAAATAAAGGAGAAAATAATGGAGGATTTTGTCAAGGGTTTATGAGTCATCCTTAACTCTTTTCTCTCCTTCAATTGCCAATTCTTATTGATTCTGCCACCATATTTCTCATATCTATTCTTTTCTTCTCCACTCACAAAGTCTCTTCTCCATTTAAAACCTTCATTCCCTCTTACCTAAACAAATGTAGCAGTCTCTCCTCTCTCCACTCTATCCTCCACACAGCTGCCAAATTGATACTCCTAAAATTTACATTTGAACATGTCATTCCCCTACTCAGAAATCTTCAGTGTCTCCTTATTATCTGTAGTAAAAAATACATGATTTTCAGACTGATATTACATCTCTCCATAATATAGTCCCCACTAACATTTCTGGTCATTCTATATTATTTGCTCTCCATTCCAATTAAACTGGCTTACTACTTTTCCCCCTACATGTGATACATCATATTCTGCTTCTATAACTTATTGCAGGTAGCCTTCCAATCTGAATCGTGTTTCTCTTTCACCTTTTCTGTATAGCTTTTTTATCTGTCTTCAAGACAAAATTCTGGTACTACCTATTACATGAGGCTTCCCTCTAATTGTTCATGATCTCTACCTATTGGGATAGGGATGTATAGACAGAATAGATAGGAGAAGAGCATTTATTAAACACTTACCAAGTGTCAGGCACTCTACTAAACACTGGAATACAAGTATGAACAAATAGAAACACTCTTCTTTTAACATACGAAAGCCAAAATACAGGATGGGGGTGGTGATACTTGTATAGAAACAAAGTGTAAAATTCAGAAGTGAATTAAGGACAAAACTAAGCACTGATGGCCTGGGTGCTTCCTCAAATGGAGGTTTCAGACAAGGGCTCACTCATCAGGAATTAAGGCAGGACAAGTTCAGGAGCAGAGATATCTCCAAGGTGGGAAGGCTTCAGGTAATGATTCAAAGAAACTGAAAATACTTCCCATTACTTTATCTATCCATTATATTTGTTTTTCTGTATACATATTCCAAACCACCCCAAAAATACATTTATAAGAATATAAGCCCTCTAAGAGTAGAAATCAAATTGCTTTTGTCTTTGCATCCCCAGGGACTACCACAGTACTTTCGTACACAGTGGGGGCTTATTAATATTTGTTTAAGCTGAAGGGAAATGAAGTGAACATCATATAACATTTCCCTGAGGATAGCATTACTTGGCCCCAGACAAATGAGGTGCTTCCTGTCAAGTGCCCTTCCTGATTATATTCTTATAAGAATCATTGTAATAAAAGAACACCATGAATGAATGCACCTGTAGAAGTATAAACATGAGGGGAGCCAGTATCACCACAGCTAGACTGCCTCTCCCTAATCGAAGTCCTGCTGAGTCCTTCTCCCTCTTGCTTTGCTCCAGAATATTCTGTGTTGGTGAAATGATGAATGTTGGCAAAACAACTAGTCTCAATATACTAGCCATATAAGCAAAGTTTTTGTCCTTAATTGTCCTCAGTGTACTTAGTATCAGAGAAAGTAGAGATACTGATACACTCACCAGGTAAAAAATATTCCAATCCTATACTCTGAGTAGAATCTATCATCCTGCCCCTTTACAGGAACAATATATAACATCTTATCACTATCCTCAGGGAAATTGTAGTCCAAATGCAGGAAAAAGTTAAATCCCAATGCAAGGTAACACATGATTAAGTGCTAAAACTGAGAGATCTAAACAATCAATGCTACAGTATCTTTGGAATTCATTATTTGCCTCCTAAAAACAATTTGGTCCTGGTGATATTTGTTCTTACCTAACACTTTTTACTAATTGCTACTTCTGACAGGAAGGTTATCAATAGTTTAATTCTGTTTCCAGTCAATATTCCATTGCTCACACCTCCTACCATATTCAATATCAAGCATTTATTAAGTGCCTATTAAGTTGCAATCAGCAACGTACTTGAGGAGTTTGAAATTTTTTGCTTCTTGTAGTGTGATAGTGATTGTAATAGGGAACATGGGGGGAGTAGGGGACTACCACCTCCAAATCTTTGACTATTGGCCTAGGAATATGCCAGGATTGTTTTACAAAAGGAATTCACAATATTGGTTTTTTTGAACCAGACTTTACTGATGTTGTCATTGTTCTTTCTATATTTATGCATGTGTGTCTGTGAATGTGTGCATGACTGTGTGTGACTGTGTGACTCTGTGTGTGTGTGTGTGTATGTATGTATGTGGCTGTGAATGTTTCTGGTCAATATAGGCAAAGATTTGCTTAGTGATTATTTTATGAATTGGCAGTTCCTGTAATTTCCTTCCATATGAGCATGGTCATACTATTTGGAAAGGAAATTAATTTGAAGTAGGGAAAAAGGAGGAGAGACTCATTCTTCAGACTCCTCTTGAGCTCTTCAGTATCTCTTCCCACATTAAGTTAATGCAGAGGAGAAGGGCAGAGTTTTACAAGGAGCAGCAGTTGTGATAGATTTGTGCCTAAAATCCCAATTTTTGGCCCATGTGAACCTTTATTTTTACTTAGCCCTAAGGAAAATGAAAGTGACAGATTACAACTGTCACTAGATACTAACTCCCTTTATCCTTCTTCTATTTCTCCTATTCCCAGAGACAGAGAGAGAAAGCTGATAAAACTCTGACTTCAGGACGTAGGCCAGAGAGTTTTATAGCCATTTAAAGGCCTTTAATATCTGCAAGTGTTACCATAGAAACCAAAGCACACTCAACCCAAAATTATTGTCTCTATCCATTACCCCCAAACTGGTTAAATGACTGTGATTTGGGAAAGGTCAACTAAGAGACTCAAATACAAAATTTAAATCCTATTATTCTGCATGTTTTTTTTTCTTAATTGCAGCTCATTATTTCTATTTACTAACATCTTGCCACCCAGAAAAAGTAGATTTTTTGCCATTGTCATTCAAGTTTAAATATCTGTTGATCAGTCAATAAGCATTTATTAAGCACTTGCTATGTACTGGGTGCAATGGCTAAGCACTGAAGAGACAAAAAAAAAAAGACTTTCAAGGAGCTTTCAAATGGAGGAGTCAACAGGTAAGTAACTACACAAATACAAGATGCCTAGAGGGTAGATGGAAGGAAATCTGAGAGGGAAAGGCACTAGCAGCTAAGGGAGATTAGTAAGGGCCTCTTGCAGAGATTGAGAATTGATTGAACTCTTGAAGGAAGGAGCTAAAGGGGAATGCATATCACATACACATTCCAGGTAGTAGGGACAACCAGTGCAAAGGCAGAAAAACAGAAGATGTGGTATATAAAGTTCCCTTTGCCTGGGCCTTGCCAGACAAATTAAGTCATCCTAAGATTCAAAACTATCAGCTCAAATATCTCTGTAACTCCACTACCACACAACTCATACTTCCTGTTGGACAATAGCGCCAGAATTCTCCCAGGCCAATACTACCCATCCATATTTTAAGGGGGGGTGGAGTGCGGGTTTCCTTCTGATCTCAAGTCAAGAGCCAAAGTTCATATGATTCCCTTGTAATCTCTGAATGTGCTTAGGGAGACCATCTTAGCAACTCTCTGAATTAGCTCCACCAATCACCTTTACTGGCAGCCCAGAAACACTATAGCTATTAGGTGAACAGCTGAATGATCTGGAGGGGCTTGTGCACATAGCCCTTCTGAAGTAATGAGGGTTCTCATAACACCATCACAAGGCATCTGAAAAGATAGTACCTCAATAATCTGATGCCTTTTCTATTAGGATTCTGTACCTTGAGGCCCTTTCTTTTCAGTTGCTTCTTTGCTGAATAATTTCTGTTTTCAAAGAAACTTTTAATAAGCTCCAGATGAGTTTTTCTTCTTGTACAAAACAGGATTTTTACTTCAGGTTCTGAGGGAAGAGGAAGCAAGTTTAAAAGCCATTTCTAATTGTCTGTCTAACACTGTCCTTTCGTCTTTTTCTACCTCATCGCTTTCTACACTTACTAAATAACTGTGTCAGATTATTTTTCCTCACAGGATTACCCTTCACTTTGCATTTCCTGCATAGATGTGTCACTTCTCAGTCCCTGTGCCTTATGTGTTTTGTTTTGTTTGGTTTTATTGTCCTCTTTACTGAAAATACATTAAGAATGACAATGAGCTTTGTTGCCATTTCATGCTATTTACCTTTACTGTCAATATCAGAAGAGAAACTTTTTGGAAAATGTGTTGGAGATCAAATCTCAAATTCACATCTGGAGTACATTTCAGAAAAAAATATATACTCTACAATTCATTGTCACTCATGACAATTTTCACTGAGATCTTGTTAATATTTAAGAGAGTTCAATTAAAATTTCTAGGATGACATGCATTCATATAATTTATTGAAAGACCAATGTTGTGTTCCAACATTGTAAAAGAAAAATTGAGTACTGGCAAAAGATCTGGATTTGAATTCAGATGAAAGGATATGGGTTCAAATGTCAATATGGCTTCACCTTGGTTGTATGATCTTGGTCAAATCACCTAATATGCCTGCACTTCATTTTTCCCATCTGTAAAATTAAGGAGTTGTATTAGAAGATGTCTATGGTGCCTTTTAGCTCCAGATCTCAAGATCATAGATCAAGATCCCTCTCTCTAGGTTGGGCAATTGTCTTTAGAGCCATTAGTGATGGCTCATCCTTTATCAAATGAAGAAGGGTGTTCCAGTAAGGGAGATAATGTTAGATGGAGGAATAAGGGACTAATCAGATCAATCAATAGACATTTATTCAGTGCCTACTATGTGCCAGGCATTGTGCTAAGAACTAGGAATACTAAATTATACAGATAGATAGATAGATAGATGATAGATAGATAGATAGATAGATAGATAGATAGATAGATAGATAGATAAAATAGGAAAAGACAGCCCTGTTCCTATAGGTGACACAGAGCCACTGAAGTTTTTTGAGTAGGGAGGGGCACTATGGAAGGGATACCTCTGTGACATCTGAGTAGAGGATAGTCTTAACTGGGAGGGACTTGAAACAGGGAGAACAATCACCAGACTATCGTAATAGTCCAGAAATGAGGCGATAAGGGTTTGTACCATGGTGCTGCCAGTGTCAGAGTGGAGAAGGGGACATATGCGAGAGATGTTATGAAGGTGAAATTGACAGGCCTTGGCATAAGATTATAAATGGATGTTGAGAGAGAATAAGAAGTCAAGAATGACACGTAGGCTGTAAACCTGGGTAATTGGGAAGATGGTGGCACCCTGAACATTAATAGATAAGCTCAGAAGACAAGAGTGGGGGAACAATGAGTTCAAATTTGGATGTGTTAAGATTAAGATGTCTACAGGAAATCCAGTCTGAGATATATAATAGGCAGTTAGAGATGTAGGACTAGAGTCAGTAGAGGAGTTAGGGCTGGCTTAGTTCAATTGACAACCATCAGCTAGTAGATGATAATTGAATTCATGGGAGTTGATGAGATTACCAAGTGAAGTAGTAGTAGGTTCCATAGGAGTGGAAAAGAAGAGGTTTCAGAACAGAACCCTATGGATCACCCATAGTTAGCAGGCAAGACCTGCATAAAGTTCCGGCAAGAGACTGAGAAGCAGTTAGATAAATAGGAAGAGAAGCAGCAGAAAACAGTGTCATGAAAACCTACAAAGAAAAGAGTATAAAAGAGTAGCTAGTGATAGTGTCAAAGGCTGCAGAGAGGTTACAAAGGAAGAAGACTGAGGAAAGGTGGAAGAGATTAGAACCTTTGGAGAGAACAATCGCCAATGAATGATGAGGTCAGAAACCAGAGTGTAAGGGAGTTTAGAAGAGAGTGAGAGGAAAAGAAGTGGAGAGATTTGTTGTAGATGGCCTTTTGAAACAAAGTCTAGGCCTTCTTTATTTGCCCTTTTCTTATCACCCTAATTCACAGGATCTTGTGAAGGTTTATAGAACCAAGAGGAAAGGCTGCAATGTGAAATCAGCAGCAGCAGATCCTGGGGGTAATGGCCATAATTTCTAAAGCAGAGGTGTTAAACTAGGGTGACTTGAACCAGATTAAAAGGAAATTAGAAAATATTTAACAAAAGAAATAAAAAAATACAATGAACATAGTTCATATTACATTTTAAAACATAGTCAATATGCATCCCACGGGGATCTTTATGTGTTGATTAGTGACTCCTGTTTCTATCTGAGTTTGTCACCACTGATCTAAAGTATTCAGTACTGAGGAAGGATATAGTAAGAAAAAGAAGAGGAAAGGGTCCCCAAACACCAGACTTTGGGGTAGTTTCAAACTGTCATCACTAATCATTTGTAGAGTCCGTTAATTAATGTCCACAAATCCGAACGGAAATTGAAAATTAAAATAAAAAAAGAAGTGCGTGATTCAGACCAAAATGGACTTTTTGTTTGTTTGTCTGTTTTTTTTTTTTTAAGAATTCAACCACTTGGTTGAATTTTCCATTTAATTTTAATTTGGTAGCCACGGGTTGTGTCTATTTATATATGAATAAAGAATAATTGTTTCACAATAAGTTGGGAATTGTGGTCCCATTAACAAAAATTTTGCTGATTATTTTAATAAGGTTTTCAAAGACTAGATTGCTGGCTACAGATATATAATAAAGACAAGACTTTGAAAAAAAAGGCTTGAGGTAGTCAGGGATGTCTCCTGAAAGTTTTACTAATTTGTGGTCACTGTTCTTGTCTTCTCTGTCTTCGTTTGTATAAAAAACCTAGAGAATTTGGGGACTAAAGGAAATTCATATAGCTTAAGATCCACATAGTTACTCTGATTTTTTTTTGGCCTATCCTTCCAAAAATGTAATTTAGGGGAAAAGGATCACTTTGAGGGGTAAAGTAGGAAGTTATCAGGACTTTCTAACCATCAATTAGATTGGTAAATGGGACAGTGGACTACAAATGAGTCCTGGACAGAGATTTCAAAACAGATTAAATAACTATACTTTCCATCTAACTGGCTGTCATGTTCTATATTCAGAAAGAGCTTGGCCCTTGAAGGCAGTTCCGTTCTGAAGAGAAAAACTGCCCAAAGCTCTGGGAATTGGCATATTCTTCTTCTTAAGAAGGCCACTAAGGGTTTTGTTTTTTTTTTTACCTAGTCTGATACATGATTTATAAAGGGCCTTTCTTCTTCACTAAAATGATCGTAGTTTAAATGTCTGGGCTCTAAACTAAAAGAGAGATAGCAGATACCAATAACACTGCTACCTCTCATTGAGAAGAGGGAACACCTGTGCTGGGTATATATGAATCCAGAAACTGGGAGCAAGTAGGAGTTCATTAGAGTCATACTGACTAGTGATCATGAAACTAGCAAAGCGTTGCCAGGCAAAAACTAAATATCTCATGAGAACAAGGAATAAGGCCAATTGAAGCAATAATAATGGTATCACTAGAAAACACTTGCAGCTCAGACATATCCATATGTGAGACCTGGTCTCAAAAATCCCATGTGTACATGTGTGTGTGTGTGTGTGTGTCTCCATACATATCCTCTAGAAAGGTACACTCTTCTCACAGTGTGTATTTGTGAGTAAGTGTCCAAGGCTTATGGGAGGCATGCCCAATCACTACATGCCATCCGATTGCTTTTACTAAATGCTTTTTCATCATAGCATTACTCATTTACAAAATTCCTGGGGGATGAGGTGGAAAAGAGAAAAACTTTCCTTTGACCCTTTCCCAGATCTTTTCATTTAGCAATGTTTATGCTTAAAGGGGAATATAGTTCCCTGATGTCTGGTAGCCTATAACATATTCATAGAGTAATAGTCTTAACAAATGGCTAATCACTGAGAAGCCAGTCACATAGAAAATATTTCTCTTTTTTCCCTACTATGCCACTGACTTTGTATATTTGAGATGGAAGATTGGTACTCAGAAAGATGCTGATATTCTCCAACGTATTGAACCTGCAATTAGGATGTTACCACTAGATCTGAACAATAAGACTTGAAATAATTGCTCAGAAGTGGAATGTAATTCCCACTAGTAACCCTCAGTAGAATGTAAGCTTTTGTAGGACAGGCATTGTTTTTTGTTTTATCTTTTTATCCCCACTGCCTAGCATAGTTTGTTGCCAATAATATAGGAACTAAATAAAGGCTTGTTGAATTGAATTTGAATTGAATCACTAAATTGAATTAGCATAATTAATGAGGATAATGAGCATACTTTCAATCCTTTCACCTTCTTCTAGAACAATGTAACTTTGCTATTAGCTAATAGTTACCACTTGCTACATTTAAAAAAAAAAAAAGATGATTTTGAACAAAATGTCAAGGAGTACAAATAATGTGGTACAATTTGATACCTCTGGCCAATGTTTTACCAAATGGCTTTGAAGATGAATTCCTTCCAGGCTTTTATTTCTTTCTATCGGGAGAGGCCAATCTAATTTGTTATATCTGCTTTCTAGCTATATCTTCCCTTCCTTTATTTGAACAAGTTGATGAACAGGCATTCATCTATAAGTAGTCTGACAGAAAAGCTAGACAATACCCAGAGGCAACTTCATGTATATCCCATTGGGGGAAGAAAATAACATCCAACAAATAGAATTTGTGAGTTCCCTTTTTTATCATGTGTTTTCTAAGTTTGAGCTCACTTACTCTGAACTTTGTACATATCTATGGGAAAGTATGTTACATATGTCACAGAGTTTAGGTGGATGTTTTATTCTAATAAATTTGAATAATAATAATAAATCTAGCTAAAATGAATCTGGCTAATATTACATGCTAACTAAGCCAGATGCCCTGGGATCTGAACTGCAAGAGGGGGTAGAGGTTGGAGGAGTAGATCCAGAGCATGAGTTGTATTTGTATACCCTAAGCCACCTAAGACAATACACTAAGTGGAGGTGTTTAGTGTTTGTGGAACAAATGAAGGAAGGAAGGAAGGAAGGAAGGAAGGAAGGAAGGAAGGAAGGAAAGAGGGAGAGAGGGAGGAAGGGCTAAGTGCATCAAAAAAAATATTAAGTTACTCTGACTTCTTTATTATTCATTTTGTGAAACATCATAAAGGTAATGTCTTCCTGAACCATGTGAGCCAAATTTTTAACTATGTCTATATTATAACAATTCATTTCAACAAATATTTTGGAACCTACTATGAATAAAGTCCTGTATTAGTTACTCCAAATACTATGTTACATGGTAATATTGAGGGGGAACTTACATAAAATATAGAAAAAAATAATATTTTCAAAAAAACAAGAAATTCATATTATTTCTAAATTATTTCATTTCCTAGATAAGCATTGTATTTCTATTGTTTCTTTTTCAGAAGCTTTGAGTGAAATTGTTATTTGTCTTATTTGCTCAGAGCACACAGCCTATTGGAAATAACAACAAATCACCTCATCTTTCTCTTGTCAGTAGTCCTTAACAAACAGCCAGTGAACTCTTTCAGTATCTCAGTTACCACACAAGCTTAAACAGTGTTTTAGCATATTCCTTGTGGACTCGTCTGTGCTTTGTTTTTGAACTAGAACAGACTTCAGATACCTCATAATAAAATTTAAGTTTCTCCACTCGACTGCTGATTCCAAATGTAGCTCCACTATTAAAATAGCTAAGCACTTGAAAACAGTTTACAGTGGCCTCCTTTATCATTTGGACCACTAAATGATTATGTGTTTCCCAAGAGTGTTTTACAATTTACTCTGGGTTGATGTGGGTTGAGTGAGCCAAAATATTGTGCTTCAAATAGACTGTACCTTTTTATACACATGGTTTTAGCTATTAGAAACATAATTATATTTGCTTTTGTTTTTATGTACCATTTTAATATTAATTTATCTCCTTATAATCCTTATTCCTAGATACCTATTCATCATTACCAAGGTCTATGTCTATGTAAAATCCTAGATTTAGATATGCAAGGGACCTCAGAGCTCATATAACATGATCTCTCATATGAAAAATACTAAGACCTAACCAAGATAATTAACTTTCCTAAAATCACATAGATAATAGATAGAGCTGGGACATGAAGCCAAATCCAGTGCTGTTTCCACTAGACCATGCCAAGGATTGATTTTAATACTAAAAGATTTCTTTGGCATTGTTTCCTTAAACTGTAGTTTTTTTGAAAAAAGAAAAATTATTTTACATACTGATATATGTATATATGTGTATGTATGCATTGTGTATGCATGTATATGTGTGTGTGTATATGTATGTATGTATGTATACAGACACACATGCATATATATACATATATATCTTTGCTAATGCAGGTTCTCACATTTACCATAAATTCAGAACTAATTCATTGCTTCTCTCTCTATAGGATTTGTTGCTTCATTTCTTCCCATTCTATAGGATTCTTATCTATGTGGTCTAATAAATTCTTCATAGAAGATTTTCTAAGAACTTGGCAGTCTTTTTCTTATTCTTATTCTTTCAGTCTTATTCTTATTCTTCTCTTGTTCTTATTCTTTCTTATTTCTTTTTTATTCTTATTCCCTGGTACCAATAACCAACATAGACTGTCCATCTGCTATTTGTCATTGTTGTTAAAAGATTAATACACTTTACTTTCCAGGAGACTAAAGGATGCTATCAATTATTATTTGGATCGTATAAGAAGTTGTTTTTGTTTGTTTTTTTTAAATCTTCCATGGGAAATAATACAATCACTGATGAGAACAACTGGCAAAACTTAAAGCAGTTTGGTGGAAATTAATTTAGACCTACATTTTATGCCATAAGATCAAAATGGATATTTGGACTGAATATTTATTTTTTAAAATACATGAGAAAATGATCAGATGCTTTTTAAACTTATGGCCAAGAGGAAGACTACTTAATGAAACAAGATCACAAAAGAGAAAATAGGCCATTTTATTTATGTGAAATTGAAAAGCTTTTTCAGGAATAAATTCAATGCAGTTATAGTGAAAAAGGAAGTTTTCAATTAGGAATAAATGTTGGCCTCAATTATCTCTGAAGAGGGTATGATATCCATTGTGTATGTAGGCATGCATGCAAATATACATATATGCAGATAACGATATGCACATATGTATGTGTCTCAAAGAGAATCCAAGTGTTTTATGTAGATGATGAAATCCAGGCCCAGAGAGAATGAAAAGTTTATTCAAGGTTATAATATTAGTCAATAACAGAGTCCTCCTTATTGGAAAAATTTTGAATGCTGTGGGTAAGTTTACTTGGCAATATACTTTCCAGGGACGTACACATAGATGATGAGGGTGATGCACACATTGCCAGAGCTAGTTCAGTGTTTGGGAGGCTCTAACGGAAAGTGTAAGAGAGAAGATGTAATAGATTGCCTACCAAACTGAAGGTCTACAGAGCCATGGTGCTGATAGGGTGTTGTGTGCCTGTGAAATCTGGACAGCATACCACCACCATGCCATAAAACTGAATCATTTCTTTTTGAATTATGTTAGGAAGAGTCTGAAGATCACCTGGCAAGATAAGGCTCCAGACACTGAGATTCTTTCTTGAGCTGAAATGCCAAGCATTCAAATTCAACTTAAGAGAGTCCAACCATGAGGTGCTGGCCACATTGTTCAAATGCCACAAATATGTTCATCTAAAAGACTATTTTATACAGAACTCACATAAGGAAAGTGCTCACATGGAGGTCAGAAGAAGAGCTACAAGGATACTCTTAAGGTCTCTGTGAACGAGTTTGGATTGTGATTTGATTGTGAGATACTGACACAGGTCCAAACAGCGTGGCCTACCTCCATCAAAGAAGGCACTGTACTCTATGAGCAAAGCAGAATTGCCTAACTCAAAAGAAACAAGAGATGCACACATTTAGAGACAGCTCCACTCCAAATTTATATATAGACTATTTGTGCCTGCCCTATGGTAGAGCCTTCCAAGCTTGTATTGATCTGATCAGCCACAGTCAGACACACTGTACCTTGACCCCGACATAGTGATGCCATTTTGATCCTCTTTGAGAACAAAGAACAAGAAACCAATTGATTCTTTATTACATACCCCACAAGATCAACTCCAAACTTCTTTATATAAGTCTAGCTCATCAAGTAACCTACCTGTACCACCCCCTCTATATTGCCAGAGTATCTTGTCCATTCTTGATTGAAAAAAATCAAGGTCTTCTGTTATGAGCTCCCTTTCCTTCCTAATTTTACAATTGTAATTTACAATTATAAATCGCTTCTATTCTGCCCATCTTGTAAT
>NW_020954596.1:55300241-55372175 GCF_900497805.2 Vombatus ursinus
TTGTAATTTACAATTATAAATCGCTTCTATTCTGCCCATCTTGTAATTTACAATTATAAATCGCTTCTATTCTGTCCATCTTGGTCAAAATTCAATTTTGAAATGACCTTCTCTGAATTTAGTTAGATTGATCTTTGGACCAATACATAGATTTTGTCACTAGACTGCGCTCTGCTATGATAGCCAACCAAGAACAAGTGTTCACTCTGCAGTGGCCTGCATACATGCTCCCACCCCCTGTCAGAGGGCTGATTACTTAAATATGTAATAAGAAAAAACATATTGTAAACTTAAATAATAAAACCTAAATACAAAATGAGAAAAGAAAAAAAAGTGTTGCCAAGTACACAGCAGAATGTGAGAAGATTCAAAATATACAGCAATAAATTTCCATTTCAAGAAAGCCTATATAATAAATACCACACATTGTGTTCACAGCTGTCCATCTTTGCTTTCTTGCAAATTTTCTTTAGTTCTCTGCTGTGCACTTTTTACTTTTTTCTTCTTTCCCCCTTCCTCCCCTCCCAGAAGAAGTCTACAATTAAGCACAGATATATTTATACATACATATGTGTGCATATATATGTGTGTGTGTTTATGTACACAAATATACACATAGGCCTACACATATACATACATGCCTGCATGCATATCTACACATATATACATATACACAAATATATGCATGCAAAGATATATACATACATATACACATACTTACATATACTTACATACACATACATATGCTTAGATATCTATATTCATACTCAGAAATAGACATGTACATTCATATGCATCTATGTAAGACCGTACTATACTTATTTGTCCTCTGTTCTCTGAGGGTAGATAACCTCTTCCCTCCTAAGTCCAAGTCTTTCCATATTTTTCCAAGTCTACCTATTCGTCATTTGCTATTTCACAGCGATATTCCAATCTTATACTATCTAGCTATTTTAAATAGTCCAAAACAACATCGATGAATATGGCTGACACATAGTATAATTTTTCTATTTTTCCCTTTTGATTGAATCTATTTTAGCCTTTGTCCAAGATCATGATTACCACCCCTGCTCATTTTTCCCTAACACATTTTACTCCTGCTCTTTATTTTATGTTTGTATATATCTTATTTCCTATCCCTCCTGACTCCTCTACTTTACTTATACCCACTACCTTGTCCTTCTATTCCTTAACCTACTCCCCTTCCAAGGGTCCCTCCCTTGTCCCTCCATTCTCATTGATCTAAACATCCTTCTATAGTGCCCCCTTTCCTAGTGCTCCCCTCTAAAAATCCTTCCCTTATCTTCTCCTCCCTCCCTATCCTCTTAGTCTTTTATTTCTTTCTGAATTTAGAAGAATTTTATACCCTTCCAGATATATGTGTATTTTTCCATCTTAAACCCATTCCCAATGAAAGTAGGGTACCAGAACTACTAGTTCTCCTCCCCCATCCAATTCCTCTGTGTCAGTTCTTCCTCTTTCACCTTATTTGTATAAGATAATTATTCTTTTTACCTGTTATGAAACAGTTTAGCTTTTTAAAATCATATCATACTCAGACCTACTCCAATCTTTCTTACGAACTACCCAATTATTAATAACACTCAGACACACATTTTACATTTCCTCATATAAAAGGTAAACAGTCTGTCCTTATTGAGCCCCTTGTAATTAATCTTTGGTATGTACCTCATATTTCTCTTGGATCTTGGATGCCAAATCTTGTATTAAGTTCAGGTTGTTGTTGTTGTTGTTGTTGTTCTAACAAAATCCTGAAAAGTCTGACGATTCATTAAATGTCAATTTATTTTTCATTCAAGTTTATGCTTAATTTTGCTGGATAAGATATTTTTGGCTACAACCCCAATTCTTTTGTTTTTCAATATATAGTGTTCTAACAACTGCAGTCTTTTAGTGTAATTTGCCAAGTCATGTAATTCTAATTGTGGCACCACCATATTTAAATTATTTTTTTCCTTGTTGCTTGTAATATTTGATCCTTGAGCTGTGGGTTTTGGAATTTGACTATGATATTCCTGTAGGTTTTCCTAGTAGGATCTCTTTCAAGTGGTGTTTGGTGGATTTTTTTTTCAATTTTTACTTTCAGAGGGAACACTTCAGAACAATTTTCTTTTGTTTTCGTTTTCCAATTTAAAAAAAAATTACAATCATTTTTATAAGATTTTGAGTTTCAAATTTGTTTTTCCCTCCTTCCTTCCCCCAGACAGCAAGTAATCTGATATAGGTTATACATGTACAATCATATTAAGTACATTTCCATGTTAGTCAGGTTATGAAAGAAGAATCAGAACAAAAGGAAAAAAAAACTATGAGAAAGCAACAATTAAAAAAAAAGGTAAAATTAGTATGCTTTGATCTGCATTCAGACTCCATAGTTCTTTGTCTGAATGTGGATAGAAGTTTCCATCATGACTCTTTTAGAATAGTATAATTTTCTTTAATTATTTCTTATATTATTGTATCAAGATTCTTTTTTTATTGTAGCTTTGAGGTAGTCTAATTATTCTTATGCTTTCTCTTCTTGATCTGTTCTCCAGATCAGTAGTTTTTCTTTCTTTTTTACAGTTAATTTAGAATTTTTTGTTGTGGATTTTCCTGTTTGCCCAGATTTTAACCATATAGTACAATTTATTTTTGTAAAATAACTTGAATCTTGATGCAATTTACAAAAGCAAAACAGAGAGACAAGGGAAGTCCTAGAGTGAACATTCAATAAAATAAACAATGGCAGCTCATAAATGTGTCTAATAATGTGGCAATTGAGTGAACCATACTGACTCCATCTTGTGACTCAATTCTGGATCTAGTTCAGTTCCTTTTTTATTCAATTATGGGTCTAGTCCAATTTTCATCCTGTGAGAAAACTTAGGATGGGAATTGTGAGAAAACTTTATTGGATTGTTTGGACCTAGCCCTGAGTAGCTGGGAACCCAGATCACCTCTACCTATTGCTTGAAGAATCTTAACTAAGGACCTATGTTACCAGAAACTTAGTCAAATCAAAACATTGATGCAAGGAGTTTTCTCACAATTACTTCTCAAGCAATCTATGTCTCATCTGAAAATCAGCCCTAGTCTAGTCTGGTAGAGAGGTTGCATAGTAAAACAAAACAACTAAATTTTCTCATATATGTTTTTGTGGAAAGGATAGAGAAAAGATCTATTTTTACATACTTTCAAAGGAACTTTGTCCTGAGCAGAAGCCCCATGATCTGAATATTTGAATATTTCATATCCTATCCCAGCATCTAGCATGGTGATAATGATAATGATGATGGTAGGTAACACTTCTTTTGGATTTTATTTTTAATTTATGAAATGAAACAAGCATTTCTATAACAGTAGAATAAAAAAAGATGATTGCATGTAGAACTGCAAATCAATTATGTACAACTTGCTATTCCTTTTAAATATATAATAAAGTTATGTAAATTTATTTTCTTTCTTTTTCCTTCCCTTCCCCCCACCTTAGAGATGGCTACCATTAGACACAAATACACATATACATGTATGTAAAATAATTCTACACATAATTCTATTCATCAATTCTTTCTTTGGATTCAGATAGCATCTTCTTTCATATGTTCTATGTAGTTAATTTGGGTATTTATAATAGTCAAAATGACAGTCACTTAAAGGTGTTATTAAAATAATATTGCTTTTACTGTATACAATGTTCTCTTGGTTCTACTCATTTCACTCTTCATTATTTCCTGCAAATCTATTAATTTTTTTTCCAATATCAACCTGCTCATCATTATTCATAGCATGGAATTATTTTATCACAATAATATACCACAATTTGTTCAGTCATTCCCCAATTGATGGGCAAACCCACAATTTCCAGTTCTTTGCCACCACAAAGAAAGATGCTATAGATATTTTAGAACATATAGGTTTTTTACCTTTTTTTCATAATTGTCTTTGGAAATAGACCTACTAGTGATATCGTTGGTTCAAACAGTATAGGCAGTTTCATAACTCTTTGGGTATAACTCCAGATTGCTTTCCAAAATGGCTGGATCAGTTCACAGTTCCACCAATAAACAATGAATTAGTGTCCTAATTTTTCCACATCCTTTCCAATATTTATCACTTCCCCCCTCAATCATTTTAGCTAATCTGATAGATGTAAAATGATATTTCAAAGTTGCTTTAATTTTTATTTCTCTAATCGATAATGATTTATCTTTTTTCATATGGCTATAAATTATTTTTACTTCTTCATCCAAAAACTGCCTGTTCATATCCTTTAAGTTATCAATCAGAGAATGACTCATATTCTCATAGATCTGACAAAGTTCTTCATATATTTGAGATATGAAACCTTTATCTGAGAAACTGTGTATAATTTTTTCCCCAATTTTCTTCTTTCCTTTTTTTTAATTTGTTTTTTTTATTTCTAGTTTTCAACATTTACTTCCACAAGATTTTGAGTTCCAAATTCTTCATTCCTTTTGATCTTGGCTATAGTTGTCTTATTTGACAAAAACTTTTTAATTTAATGTGATCAAAATTATCCATTTTACACTTCACATTGCACTTGATCTGATTTTTAAAAAATTAATTTAAATTTTAAAAATTAATATAAATATTTAATTAGTTTTTATTATTTTCATTAATTATATTATATAATATCAATTATTTTTAATATAATTATTAATATTAAGCACAGACAAGTGGGTTAAAAATGATCACTTTTATTTTTTAAATTTATTTATTTTTTGTTTTCAACATTCACTTTTATAAGATTTTGAGTTCTAAATTTTCCCCCTCCCTCTTCTCTCTCCTCCCCAAGATGGCATACAATCTGATATAGGCTAGACATGTACAATCATCTCAAACATATTTTCACATTAGTCATGTTGTGAAAGAAGAATCTGAACAAAAGGGAAAAACTACAAGAAAGAAAGAACTAAAAAGAATAGAAAACAGTATTATTTTTAGTATTAGACTTCATAGTTCTTTCTCTGGATGTAGATAGCATTTTCCATCATGGGTTTTTTTTGGAATTGTCTTAGATCACTACTTTGCTGAGAAGAGCTAAGTTTGTCAAAACTGGTCATTGCAAAATGTTGTTATTACTATGTGCAATGTTATCCCAGTTCTGCTCACTTCACTCTGCATCAGTTCATGTAAGTTTTTTCCAAGTTTGTCTGAAATTAGCCTGCTCATCATTTCTTATGAAACAATATTATTCCATAATATTCATATACCATAACTTCTTCAGCCATTCCCCAATTGCTGGGCATCCCTTCCATTTCCAATTCTTTTCCACCACAAAAAAACTGCTATAAATATTTTTGCACATGTGGGTCCTTTCCCCCTTTTTATGATCTCTTTTGGATACAGATCTAGTAGTGCTATTGATGGATCAAAGGGTATGCATAGCTTTATAGCCCTTTGCATATAGTTCTAAATTGTTCTCCAGAATGGTTGGATCAGCTCACAACTCCACCAACAATGCATTAGTGTTCTAATTTTCCCATATCTTCTCCAACATTTAAAAATGATCACTTTTATAAATAATATGATAGTTTATCCAGAGACCCCAAAGAGTGAACTAAAATTAATTGAAACAATAACTTCAGCAAAGTTATAATATAAAAATAAACCCACCTAAATAATCAGCATTTTTTTGTTTACTACTAATAAAAACTGGGAGGAAGAGATAGAGAGAAAATTATCCTTCAAAAAATGCAGAAAATAGAAATATTTAGTAGTGTACCTACAAAGATAAATATGGGAAATATATAAATACAAATATAAAACATTCAGGAGAAATTTCAATAGTCCTAAGTATTTGGAGAAATATAAATTACTCATGATTTGGACACTGAACATAGTTAAAAAAAATCTCTATGCTGCCTATTTACTTATTCAGTGCTATACCATCCATGAATAGGAAAAAGTCCATGGCCAAAAAAGGGATAGAAAATTCCACAAAAAAACCAAGTTTAATTATGTAACATTTAAAAGCTTTCTGTGCAAACAAAATATATATATACATATATATACATATGTGTGTGTATATGTACATATATATGCACACACACACACACACACACACACACACACACACATATATATATATATAATTAAGGGAATCAGAGTCTTTGGAATAAATTTTCTTTAAAAAAAGACCATATATTTAAGACATCTAATGAACTGATATAAATATATAAGCAGAAGGATCACTCTCCAGTAATAAATACATGAAAGAAATAAATGATGAAAGTCATATCAATGGAAGAAATCCAAACAATCAATTCAAGCAACTCTGAGGTTCTACCTCATATCAATTACATTGTCAAACTTAAAAAAAAATGAAAAATCATGATTTTTGGAGGGGCAGTAGAGAAATACACACACAATTGCATTTATGAGTTGTGAGTTATGAATAGTTCCAGCCACTTTGGAATGGAATTTGGTATGATGCCCCAAAAGACACTAAACTTGAATAATCCTTAAACCAGCAATTCTCCTACTAAGCCTATATGCAAAAGAGAACAAAGAATTAGGGAAAAGACCATTATAAGCAAAAACTATTGGTAGCAGTTCTATTTTTTGTAGAAAAGATTGAGAAAATAGGAGGGTACCCATAAATTGGGTAATGAATGAACAAACCATGTACATAATTATAATGAAATGTAAAAAAAAAAATGATAAAAGGAATACTTTCAGAGAAAGCAGGGAATACTTATATGAACCGATGCAGAATTAAATAAATAGGACCAAGAGAATAATTTATATAATTTTAAAAAATTAATAGCTCGGGAACTCAACTCTGTTTAATAGACTACCTAATCACAATTCCAGAGGAAATGTTGGTGAAGCATGTTTCCTATATCCTGACAAAGAGTCAATGGACTTAGGGTGCAGAATGAAATATATATTTTCAGAAGTGATCATTGTGGGAATTTGTTTTGTTTTGTTACAAAAATTTTGCAAGAGTTACATCTTTTTTAAACTTGTAGGTAGGATAAATAAAGTTGCTAAAATAAAAGAAGAAAGAAAGAAAGAAAGAAAGAAAGAAAGAAAGAAAGAAAGAAAGAAAGAAAGAAAGAAAGAAAGAAAGAAAGAAAGAAAGAAAGGAGGAAGGTGGGAAAGAAAAAAAAGAAAGAGAAAAGCAGATCTTTGAAGTGTTTGTTTTAATGCCTAGAAGAGAACAGAAGAAAACAGATCAACATGACAGTTTTAGAAGTTACATGGTGCATTAATTTTATACGTTTAAAATAAAAAAACTGTACAAAAGAAATTAATGATTGTATGTGCCATCATATTTCTCTGTTCTACTTCATACATGGGAAGATAGGTAGGTAGGTAAGTAAATAGATAGAGAGAGAGAGAGAGAGATGATAGTAATTTCTGAATAAAATAGATAAAAATTGAGATAAAAGTGATAAAAAAAATAAAGACTACAGAAATATGTTTTTGAACTGACCTTAGCAACAGCAGAAGATTGATCTAAGAGAAAATGATCACTTGTTGCAATGAAAATGGTACTATTGTTGGCTCATGGTTATTCTCACTTGCCTGTAACTAAATAAAGTAGAATAGGGAGAAAATTTTCACACAACTAAAAATTGTCTCAACGTTAAGCACCCTTAGCTCTTCCTAACAATCTCTAGGAGAATTTCAACCCCCTGTAAAGAAGGGAAAATGGAAGGCATGGAAGGGCATTAAGTTGAACAAAAGGAACAATCTATAAAGAAGAATTTAAAAGGTAAGGCAGAAGACACTTTAAAGAATTTTAGCAATAAAAAATGAACTTTCTTTGGAACTTTGACACTTTTTGGTTGGATTCCTGACCTGAACCAAATGCTAAATATCTGATTTTTTTCTCCCTCCAATTAATTCATTCAATATTTACTTGGAATATGCTTTATGAATCAATCAATAGACATTCACAGAAGACTTGTATATCCAGAACTATGTGGTACAAAGAGAGATGAAATGGCCCCTGCCTTTCATGGTTAACCTTTCCTTCTAGCTTAGTGCCTTGTTCAGTGAAACCACCTAGCATATGCTGGCTCAATTCTATTCCTGACTAAACTAACTAGATTTGGAATCTTGGAGAAGCCATTACTGCTTTGTAAAATGGTGCCATTGGGGAGCCAAGATGGAGGAGTAAAAGCAGTGACTTGCTTGAGCTCTCCCCCAAACCCCTTCAAATATCTATAAAAAATGGCTCTAAACAAATTCTAAAGTAGCAGAACCCACAAAAAGACAGAATGAAACTAATTTAAAGCCCAAGACAGCCTGGATGGTTGATTGGAAAGGTATATTGTGCCAAACAGGGAGAGGAGCACAGTTCAGTGTGGGCTTATAGGCAAGGCAGGCCTCAGGAAACCTGGAGCAGGCCTCAGAGGACTGAATCATGGGCAGCTGTGGCAGTTTTCAGACTTCTCAACCCATGGATGCCAAAGAGAACTTAGAAGGTCAGGGGGAAAAATCTGTGACTGCAGTGAGAGAGAGAGGCCTGGTCCTAGCTCCCGTCCTGAGTTTTGCAGCTGGGCAACGGCTGCTTGCTGAGCTTCTAGCCCACAGACTGAGGGGGAATCCAGTGGCTGATCAGAAGATGATTGCAGTGATCTCTCTGATGGTGCAGGATTCTCTTGCTCTGCCCATGCTTGGATCTGGGTCACAGTTCTGGGTAGTGTTCCTGGGGTGAGGAGGAGAACTGCTATAGTGGAGCTTATAGTGGCAGTGGAGAGGAAATCCTCCTCATAGTTCCAAGACAGAGAAGAGTGCTTGTGGTCACTTATAGACCAGAGCACAGGCCAGGAAAGGAGTAAACACCTCACCCCTTATCATAGCACTGTGGAAGAACTGAAAATATTTAGGTCCCTAGAAGTATCTCTGCAAACAGCTGCACAAAACCCCAGAAGCTTGGGACAGTACATTCTCCACATTGGAAGAAGACCCCTACCTTAACAAAGAGTTTAAAACTCAAGTAATTGGCTGGGATCATGAATATATAAAGGTCCAAAAAAGTCATAGAATCTTTCTTTGGTAACAAGATCAAAACACACAACCAGAAAAAGACAATTAAGTCAAAATACCTACACCCAAAGCCTCCAAGAAAAATATGAATCAGTCCCAGGCCATGGAAGAGCTCAAAAAGGAGTTTGAGAAACAAGTAAGAGAAGTAGAGGAAAAACTGGGAAGAGAAATGAGAGTGATGCAAGAAAATCATGAAAAACAAGTCAGCAGCTTGTTAAAGAAGACCCAAAAAAATACTGAAGAAAATAACGCCTTAAAAAATAGCCTAACCCAAATGGCAAAAGACATCCAAAAAGCCAATGAGGAGAAGAATGCCTTAAAAAGCAAAATTGGCCAAAAAGAAAAGGAAGTACAAAAACTTACTGAAGAAAATATGTCCTTAAAAATTAGAATGGAGCAATTGGAAGCTAGTGACTTCATGAGAAATCAAGACACTGTAAAACAAATTCAAAAGAATGAAAAAATAGAAAACAATGTGAAATATCTCATTGGAAAAACAACTGACCTGGAAAATAGATCGAGGAGAGATAATTTAAAAATTATTGGAATATCTGAAAGTCATGATCAAAAGAAATTATCAAGGAAAAGTGCCCTGATCTTTTAGAACCAGAGGGCAAAATAGAAATTGAAAGAATCCACTGATCTCCTCCTGAAAGAGATCTGCAAAGGAAAATTCCTAGGAATATTGTAGCCAAATTCCAGAGTTGCCAGGTCAAGAAGAAAATATTGCAAGCAGCCAGAAAGAAATAATTCAAGTATTGTGGAAACACAATCAGGATGACACAAGATTTAGCAGCTTTTACATTAAGGGACCACAGGGCATGGAATATAATATTCCAGAGGGCAAAGGAGATAGGATTACAACCAAGAATCACCTACCCAGCAAAACTGAGTATAATCCTTCAGGTGGAAAATGGTCATTCACTGAAAGAGAGGACTTTCAAGCATTCTTGATGAAAAGACCAGAGCTGAATAGAAAATTTGACTTTCATATACAAGACTCAATTGAAACATGAAGAGGTAAACAGGAAGGAGAAATCATAAGAGACTTATTGAGGTTGAACTGTTTACATTCCTGCATGGAATGTAAAGATGGAAAGATGATATTTGTAACTCATGAGACCTTTGTCAGTATTAGGGTAGTTGGAGGGGAAAAAACTATATGTATGTAGATAGATAGATAGATAGATGGCACAGGATGAATTGAAGATGAGGGAGTGATATCTGGAGAATACATTAAGGGATGAGAGGATTGTACTGGGAGAGGGAGAGGGGGAGAGGTGGAATGGGGTAAATTATCTCATGTGAAACAGACATGAAAAGGCTTTTGTGGTGGAGGGTAAGTGGGGGAAGGTGAGAGGGAATGAGTGAATCTTATTCTCATAGGATTTGGCTTAAGGAGGGAATAACATGAACACTCAATTGGGTATGGAGATGTATTTTACCCTACAGGAAATGAGGGGGGAGCAAGAGAACAGGGAGATGGTGGAGGGGAGGGCAAATTGGGGGAGGGAGTGGTCAGAAGCAATTACTTCTGAGGAGGGATAGGGTCAAAGGAGAGAGTAGAATAAATGGGAGGGGGATAAGGTGGAAGGAAATATACTTAGTTTTTCAAAACATGACTACTATGGAAGTGTTTTGCACATATATTACTGTATCAAGTTGCTTGCCTTTTCAGTGGGGGTGGGTGGAGAGGGAGGAAGGGAGAAAATTTGGAACCTAAAGTTTTAAAAACACATGTTAAAAAATTGTTTTCACATGCAACTCAGAAATAGGAGGTACAGAAGGTGGGGTATAGAGGTCTATCCTGCCCTGCAGAAAGGTAGAAGGGGAGAGGGATAGGAGAAGGGGGGGGATGGAAGGGAGGGCAGATTGGGGCAAGGGGTATACAGAATGCATGACATCTTGTGGTGGGGGGAGAGATGAGATGAGGAGAAAATCTGGAACTCAAAGTCTTGTGGAAGTGAATGTTGAAAACTAAAAATAAATAAATTTAAAGTCCAAAATTAAAAAATGAGGCCATTGCATTGGGTGATTTCTAAGAACTCAGTTGGCACTAATGCTCTTTGAATTCATTAATAGACTATAATCCAGTTTCTGGTACTTAGACCCTTCTATTCCTGCACTTAGCTTTTCATATAACAAATTGAGGGAATGGAAACAATGGAAAAATCTTTCCATTTAAATAATCATAAGAATTTTTTATCCATGTTCTAATAAACTGGAGAACGTGGATCTGCCTCTCATATCCTTGTAGTTAACTATCTCTGGCCATGTTCTCATTACCCTATATATTTCCTGATCTTTATTCTTCCTTTTCCCTTTCCAATTTTTCCCTTTTTAACTTTTAATTTGAGACTCTGAAAGATCATCACTCCATACATCTATGGATAATTGGCTTATATAGACTTTGGCAATCCTAACAGTGTTAGTCATAGGTATAGTGGAACAATCATGTGCCAAACTAAAAGGAAACCAAAAGCAAAATGTTTTGGTATTTCCTCCAACCACAATCTCCTTTGAATCTACATAGTAGAATATGCAGAAACTGGGAAAATGTGAATAAAGCCTTCTGAACTGCCTAAATAGGAATCACCTTTACTGGACATAGATATTTCGCTATGTTATTAGATATTTCTTTGCTCAGCTTAAAGATCTTTTTTATGGTTACTTGTTTTTGTTCTTAGAATGTGCCCTAAACATTATACATTACCTTCAACTGTTTTAAAATTACAAATGCATTTTTGCAAATGAAATGTCAGCAGAAAGACATGATGTATGTAACAGTTTTCAAGTGGGCAATGCAGAAGTAAATTTGGCCTAATAAAAACCAAACAAATTCATAGAGATATAGAATCTAAGAATTAAAAGGAACTTTAGAGATGAGTCATCTAGTACTTCCCATATAGAAAATCCAGGATTCTGAGCCCAAGAGTCTAGGGAATTACATTTTGTAATGTCCCCAAAACAGCAGAACTGCTCCTATCTCAGTTCCTGGGGCCATCATTGAGGGGAGAAGTATTTGCAGAGATGGGTCCCATCTTCCTCATCATCACCAGCAATGAAAGTTGACCAACTGCCAACAATAGGCAGACAAGCACAAGTCCTGTGAATGGCAGTTTCCACTACGCCACTAGTCTTGCTTCCAGGAAAGCCTTCACAGTCATCATTGGGGAAAATAAATCTTGTGGGGAAAGGCCCAATCATCCCCACCAACTACCCCTCACAGAGAAGATGAATCAACCTACAGGTAACAGTGGGACACCTTGGGAGACAAAGGAAAGAATGTACCAAGCAAGTCAAACCACCAATATTGACTAAACTAAAATCTCCCCTCAGCATTGAAGAAGACAATCCAGGACTCTGAACCCAAAAGCCTTTGGAACAGTAATGCTTCTAGCCCAGGGCCCTCAGCTATCATCCTGGGAAAGGAAGCTCTGTCGACATACAGCCTTGCAACTGTTCCTGTTGGAGCTGTATCCAGATCTACTTTTTAAAAAGTAATAAAGTTCTTGTAACTAAAGTTCTTGTCAATGTCAAATGATACAATTTCAGAAAATGATAAGATTTTATTAGTGGAAATTACATTAAAGGAGAAGCATTGCCATCTACTTTGATGCTGCACTTAAAGATCATAAGATTTTTCCTTCTGAAAACCTTATAGCTTAAACTTTCCACTTGTGTTTTCTCTCCCATTAAAAATGAGATTCTTGAGAGCAGGGACTGTCTACTTTTCTATTTGTGTCCCCCAGTGCTTAGCACAATGATTTGAACAGAATGAGCACTTAACAAAAGATTTATTAATTTGTTCATTCCCCCATTTAGAATGGAAGTCTCCCCTGCAACATCCCTGATCAGTGATTATCCAGCTAAAACTGGAAGATATTCAGAGATGAGGAGATTGCATCAAACACCCAGCTGGTCACTTCTGTATTTTTAAGTTTTTCTTTATGCCAAGGTGAACTTTTTTTCATTGTAAGTTCTAGCCATTATTTCTAGATTCTGTCTGCCCTCTGAGCCAAGAAAAATAAATCCAATCCCTTTTCTACATGGTTGTTCTTCAAATATTTGTAGATCACCTTCTCTATTCTCCCTAAGTTAAGTTTTCTCAAGATTTTCAATTTATTTAATCAATCCTATATGGCATGACATTAGCATCTACTCTGGATACCACCTAGTTTCCTATAGACCTTCCTAAAATACAGTACCTAGAACTGAACACAGTAATCTAGATACAATTTATTTGAGGTACAATGCAATAGATTTATCACTTCCCTGCACTGTACTCTATTATTCTATCAGTTTAGCTATTAAGAAAGAGAGCTTCTCCATTAAACTGTGAGCTCCTTGAGGGTAGGGGTTGTCTTTTGCCTTTCATCATATCCCTGGCACTTAGCACAGAACTTGGTACACGGAAGGTGTTTAATAAATGTTTACTGACTGACTGCTTAATGTAGTTGAAGCTTGTATTAACTGTTTTTGGTCATAGTCACTCTGTGGTCTCACAGTGAAATGCCATTCCTCTAAAAATACAAGGTCATTTATCTTATTTTTATTATTTTGTTTTATTATTTTAATTAATAAGCATTTATTTTCTCTTCTTTCTACCTCTTCCCCACCAATTGAGAAGGGAATGGGAAGGAGTTAAAAAAAACTTTTTAACACATATTCAGTCAAGCAAAATAAATTCCCACACTGGCAATGTACAAAAACATTTGCTTCATTTCCCACCCTGATTCTATCTCCTTTCTGTCAGGAGGTGGATAGAATGCTGTGTCACCAGTCTTCCCAAGCTCTGGCTAGTCATTGCATGCCCAGAGTTCTTAAGAACATCAAAATGGTTTGTCTTTACAATGCTATTGAAATTAAATCCAAATGCTTTCATCTAGTCCAGGGATGGGGAACCTGTGACCATCTAGGTTCTCAAGTATGGCCTTTTGATTGAATCCAAACCTCACAGAACAAATCCCTTTAATAAAAGGATTTGTTGTGTAAAGTTTGGGCTCAGTCAAAAGGCACCTAGAAGACCTCATGTGGTCATGAGGCCACTGGTTCCCCATCCCTGATCTAGTATGTAAGGCCATCTGTAATTTGTTCTGAATTCTGAATTCATCTTTCCAACCAAATCATGCGCTATTCATCTCTAATGCTATAACCAAACAAAACTTCTGCTATTCACCAAATATGTCCTGTGATTTTTCTGCCTCTGTAACTCTGCTAACATTCTTTTTCCACCTGGAATATTCCCTCCTCACATGTTCAGTGTGTCCAATTCCCATCTATTCTTCATTGCCTTATCAAATTCCATATCCTCTATGAAACCTCACTTCTAATTCTGTGAGATGGAGGAAACATTTATTATCAGAAATAATATATCATGTGCATCTCCCCACATTCTCATCTATGCACTTCAACATTTCAAAAGATTTTATATCATCAGTGATGTAGATTACAACTCATCTATGCTTACCCATCCTATGAGGCTGTCATCCATGTCCTTCCATGATAGCCACAAGGGGGAGTCTTCCTTAGATTGTTTTGGCAGCTTAAATATATGAATGGATTGTGAGAGCTTTCCTTTATTTATTATTCATTCTTACTATATAACTAGTCCATCTTAATTTTTGAACATCCATTTCTTGGATGACTTTCTTTACTCCATTTCTTTATAATTATTTATATGCATTGGGCTGCATCCTACTTAGGCCAATGGTATAACTCTCCATTGCCCTTTGGATAATCCTTACCTTGAATTCTTTGGAGATCTTGTGTGCCATGATTGTAAATCAGATAACAGTGCTAGAATTACATCTGTGTTCCAATATGAACTCTGTCTGTCTGTCTGTCTGTCTCTCTGTCTCTCTCTCTCTCTGTCTCTCTCTCTCTTTCTCGATGGATATATGAAAGGTTAAAAGAAAGCCACACTGTATCACTTATACTTCTTCAAAGATCTAAAAGTGGTACCCAACTGAATAATGATCAAAAAATCCAAAGAAAAACTGTTCTAAGTGTCATTATTCAGCTGAAGACTACACCAGAGGAAAGTCAGAGCCAAAAGCCTGGCATGGATCTTACCACTTGGGAAGAAATATGAGTGCATGTAAACAATCCAGATGCTTGGCATCACTTGGACCAGAAAAGCTTTAAAGATACCTAAAGCTTATAGTGCTCTGAACTAGGGGCCCTAAGGTGAAGATATGAGTAAACAAAAGACACTGAAAACTAGGGATCAATATTATGGGTCAGGAGAGAGCAAAGAAATATACCCTGCAGAAGAGACTAACCCAGTAACTATAAGGAGAGTCTGAGAGGGAAAAATGACTTACAAACAAGGTTTACAGGAGTACCTGGGGGAAAATGAACAAGAGCTAAAAAATTAAATAAGTAAAATCAGAGCATTGGAGAAAAGACTTGATCAGAGAGCAAATAGCTTGTAGTTTAGAAAAGGGTACAAAATGTTGCCCAAGTAATAGTCTCATTAAAAATCATTGTAGACCAAATATAAATAATGATTCCATGAAACAGCAAGAAATATTAGATAAAAAATAAAATATTGAAAAATAGAAGAAAATTAAAAATATCTACTGTCAATAATAATAGACCTGGTATACAAGTAAAGAAGATATCACTTGCTCATCAGAATCCTTGAAAGCCATGATAAAACCAAAACCCCTGGTATTATATTTTAGCAAGTCATAAATGAAAACATACCAGATATATTAGAACCTAAGGGAAAAGTTAAAATAGAAAATATCCACTAGTCACCTCCTGAAAGGAGCTCCAAAATGACAACTTTTACAAATGATCCACAGCTTTTAAGTCAAATAAATGATACCATAAGATTTTAAGTACCAAGAACCACAGTCATTGTCACATAAGACTTGACATTTACTATCGTATAGGAGAGATAATCTACCACAAAAGGCAAAAGGTAAATGCTTACAACTAAGAATAAATTATTCTACAGGAATGTATATTAATCCTACAAAAATTAACATTTAATATAGCAATGAGTGGATTTCTATTTCATTTAACTATTTGTTAGTAGTAAAGGATTTTCTTTTCCTTAGGGGTTCAATGGAGTTAATGTTATTAAAGGGTAGAAGATACCTAGTGATAGTAATGTCAAAAAGGAACAAAAGAAATAAAATGGAGCAGTTGAAATAGATTTAAAGTGAGAGAAGAGAAGAAAATTCAGAGAAAGATGCATACAGGCAGGGCACCATAGAAACACACATGTTAAATACCTTGCATACTTTAAAAGACGTACTTTAAATGTAGTACTGATTCATGGTTTCACTTGCAGTCTTCTTTGTGTACCCATGAATATGTTAATTCTGTTGGTATTTATCAAGTTCAAAATAAGAAAAAATAAAAACAAAATTTGGACTGTTTTCAAATGACTGCAAACAGGAGAAGCTGTCATTAAGATAATTTTACAATAATAATAATAAGAAGAAGAAGAATAGGTAGCAGTTATGTAACACTGTAAAGTTTACAAATTTATATATATGTATACATGTATACATATGTAATTTCACTTGATCCTCACAACAATCCTCTAACGTAGACGTTATTATTATCCCCATTTTCCCCCTAGTATTACAGACTAGGAAAATTATTCCAGGTGAGGTTAAGTGACTTACCCAGAGTCACACAAGTATTACATGTCTGAGATAGGATTAAAACTTTGGTCTTTCTGAATCCAGGTACAACACTTTAGTCATTCAGTCACTTAACTGCACTATTTTCCTAAAGGAACCCACGGTCCATGCCCCAAAAATCTGCTATTCATTTCAATTCAGACATTATCTCACTGTTCCATTAAAATGACTTTCCCAGATATATAAACTGATGGATGAACTCTATAAGTTGACTGGTCATATAATAATAATCTTAAATAATAATAAATAATCTTAAAAAGAGATATTCCATGTATACTTAATTTTCCAGTCTGAAGAGTTTAGCCAATCCTTTTGAGTAATCTGAATATGACATAGAAGGCTCTGTTATGTTCCAGAGTCTGATGCAAATAGCATAATATGATCTTCAGACAATAGCATCTGGGGCAGCTCACCATCCCATATAAAGGATCACTCTAAAATTCAAAAAGCATACTTCTCCATTTGTCATGCCTCATTTAATATTGATGATCACATGTCTGGTTCTTGGCTCTGCTACTTAGAGTGTGATAGTGAGTTAGTCATTTATTCTTTCTGGGGCTTGGTTTTAAAGTAAGAATGGAATAGATGTACCCCAAGGGCCCTTCTAATTCTAAATCTATCATCTTATGATCCTATCAGCTGAAATATAAGGACAAAGACTATATCTTGGTTCATTTTCATATTCCCATCATCATACAAATGATGTGAACTTAGTTGAAGTGATTTGTTTGCAACTATACCAGAAGTGAGCTGTCTCAGAAACAAAAACAAAAACCCAAACACTTCTACACAATTTAAAGTTTCAACTAAAATATGATTCACCTTACAAGATAAGTTTTGAAAATGTTTTCTTTTTTGTCAATTAAAATAGTATCATTGTAAAGTTATAACTTTGCATTTAACTCACACAAAGTCATTCAAAAGACTAAATTATTTTGTGGCCATTTCCATACCTTTGTCTACATATTTAAATAATTTCTCCTTACTTAGGCACATTCTTTTCCACTGTACAAAAATATATTTGAAAGGAAATCAACAATAAACATACATATAAATTACAACTATTTAACTAATTTATATGAATTTAAGAAAATACTAAAAAGCTATTTTAACCTATTTTCCTGTTCACAATGTGATTAATTGGAGATTTCAGATGGGACACTTTCTTGTGCATCATGAGCATCCTTGTAAAGGTGCGGTACTCACTGCAGTACTCACTGAATGTTCTCAGTGATTTATAAACCACTTCAATATAATGGAAATCATGGAAACTCTTCACTTTCGCATTGTGAAAAGCCCAGAACTGAAAGTCTTCATGACAGTGTTAAAAATAATAATAATAAACTAAAGAGTATGAACAAAACTGGATGGATCCCAAAAGCTTATCTTTGGAAAGAGAACATCTGATTTAATTCAAGGTAGAATAGATAAGTTAAAAAACAGGGAAATGGAAAATCCACATAAATGAAATAGGAAAAAAAGATGAAGGACTAACATATTTTAAATAAATCATACTTAGCTTTTCAAACTCTAATTGCAAATTTTAAAAGTTGGAGTGGGAGGGGAACACAGTAATTACATTCAAGTGACAGAATCAATTATGATGTAGTAGAAAAAATCACATTTTACATTTGGGGAAAGACAAGAAAAATTAATTTTACACATGACTCTAAAACAACATAGATGTCAATATAATTCCTACTTTTCAGTGCAGTTCCTAGCTCAGAGATGGTTATAGCTGGAAGGGATCTCAAAGAATACCTAATTCAACCCTTTCATTTTACAGATGATAAAATCAGGGCCTAGAGAATCAAAACAACTTCTTCAAGGTCACACTGCAGAACTAATATTTGAGATCAGTCAGGATTTTTTTCAATAACATCACACTGAGTAAGGAATAGTTTCAAAGGTAGAGAACAGTTACATAATGAAACCAATCAATAAAGAAATACATATTGAGCACCAGCTTCATGCAAAGAATTTTCTTAAGCTCTGTGGGTCATACAACATTGTACCAGCAATGGTATGATCTAATTTGGAAGGATATCTTTCCAGACATCTTCTACATGAACAAATTTGGAGGTATTCTCCTAGATACTTCTAGATAAACTTGCAGTGTTAAATAGTAAACTTTCTTTCAGACATGTACATAGAAAGTTAACTTTTTCAGAAAAAAAAATATGGTAATGATAGATGGTTTCAATGATTTGGACATCAACTGACAAAAATCTCATTCCACTAAGATGAGATCACCTGATACAGTTTTACTTTGGCTTGGCAACAATTTTATTGTTCTGGAGCTAGAGGAATGATTGGAAGGTATTACTACTCCAAATGTAATTCTGATAATGAAAGTAGAGAAGATTGGTGAAACAGAAGTGATAGAAAACTTAAAGCAAAATAAATGTCATCTTAGATTTCCTAATATGTAAGCACAGGAACACTAGATATGATCAGACATATTATTTAGGAAAGTATTTTTCAAATAGCTCATAGAAATAATAGTTGTTATCCATAAGCTAGTCAATGTCATCAGAAAAAGAAATCCTAACAATAACAATTACAAATAGGATCTATAAGGAAGAAAATCGGTGTTGTTGATGGGGGAACTGGGTATGTACGCATACCAATGTGACATGAGAAAATTATTTAGATGGCCTAGATTTTTAGAGCATAAATTCAAAAGATACTGAGTATATAATCACAGAAGGATACAAAAGAGTGTTACTAAAGTGTAAGAATGCTATCAGGAAAGCCAAATTACAAAGATAAGTTGAGAGTTGTGAAAAATGATAAAAATTAAAGAAGAGCCATTTAGGCATGTTTGGAGTAAGAAGAACAAGGAAATATTTTAAGATGATGTAATCATCATGAAAACACAGCAGCAAGAGAAAATGCTTCACATTCTATTTTGATTCTAATTTCTATATAAGGGGAAATAATTTTCAGGCTGAAAAGTTCTTTAAAATAAAAGAGCTTACAAGGTAATTGAGACCTAAAATAGATAAGGAGTTAGTAGAGATCACGTAACTATTTAAAATGAGTTCAAGTTTCCTAACCCAGATGAATTATAATCAAAGGTATTAAAATAAATTGTCAATGTGATTGCTGAACTACTAATGATTTTCTGAGGACTTATGATAAGTGGGAAAAGTTTCTGAAGGGTAGAGACAGGAAAATATTGTATTAATTTTCTAAAAATGGAAAGTTTAGAAAGCTCACCTTAGTATAGATCTTTTTTAAAAAATCTAGAATGGATTGTAAAATATATGGTTTCCAGGTATTTAGAAAGGAAAGTAGTGATCACAAAGAATCAGAATAGATTCACTAAAAAGTAATACCAGTCTAATATTTATTTTTTACAGCATTATTAATAATAATTAATTATAATAATAAATTAATAATAATAAATTATTAAACACTATTGAAAGAAAACCTATTGATATAATGTATATTAAATTCAATCAGACACAAGAAATTTTTTCATGATACTTTGGACAAGATGGAGAAATAAAAACTTAAAGATTGTAGAGTTGGCAAGATCTGTGGAAGGTGAAATAAACATAACCCAAAATATTGATTAATGGATTCATACCAATGTAAAGGAGGTTTCTAGTAGTGTGCTTTACAGTTTTATCCTCATCTCTATTTTGTTCAATATTTTCAGCAATGCATTAACCCATAAGAACCATGCTTATTAAACTTAAGAATGACACAAATATGGGAGAAATATTATGTGGAATTGAAGAATAAGAATCCAGAAAGTAAGACCAGTGCTCAACTACCAAATGATACACCCTAATTCAGGTTCATAAATTATATTTTCATATATGACTCAGAAGCACTTTTTACTGAACAAAGTCAGGGAAGCTAAAAGAAGCTACTGGCAGAGGCAAAACATCTTGGCTAATTTCAACACACAATTAAAACATGATTATTGTATTCACTAGAAGGAAATAATTAAACCAATGAGAGAAAAGCCAAGAGAGATATTTGAGCTACTATTTTTCCCATATTCATGACATCAACAATCCCACTTTCTTTGCCCCTTGAGGTGAAATTCAAAGACATCAACCAGATTTTCCAAATCAGTGTTTCCCACAAAAATGATTTTTAAAAAGCCTATAGGTTTCAAATCTGGTCTCAGACCAGACACTTGAAACTTACTAGCTGTGTGACCCTCGGCAAGTCACTTATCCACAATTGCCTCACTCCCCCCCTCCAAAAAAAAGCCTATAGGCAATAGGCTGTCACATGGTTTCTAAGCTCAAGTTGTAAAATAATAGGGGTGTGTGTGTGTGTGTGTGTGTATGTGTGTGAAGAAAAATGGGAAAAGTTCTAGTGGACTCAACAAATACTTCTAAAAATATTTGGCCCATTATCTCTTTAGAATGGAGAATTTGGCATCAGTGCTGGGTTCTCATTGTAGTTCTTCTATCCTGTGCAAATTGGAGGTCATAATTCTGTGGGCCACAGTGTTATAATCTAAAAAATGAGAGGGAAACAAAAAGTAGGGGCAGGAGGACAGGGTGAGATAGTGAAGGAGTGGGGAGGGAAAGGGAAGGGAAGGGAAGGGAAGGGAAGGGAAGGGAAGGGAAGGGAAGGGAAGGGAAGGGAAGGGAAGGGAAGGGAAGGGAAGGGAAGAGAAGTGAGTAGCATGTTTTGGCATGCATCCTTTGATATTATGGTTGGTTATTGTGTTGATCAGAGTTCCTAAATCTTTCAAGCCTATTGTCTTTACATTATTGTTGCTGTTCTATAAATTTTTCTCCTGGTTCTGCTCACTTCATTTTGCATCCGTACATAAAGATCTTCCCAGGATTTTCTGAAACCATCTCCTTCATCATTTCTTACAAAATAATAGTATTGTTTTTGTGTTAGTCATTTCAGTTGGGTCTGACTTTTCATGACCCCACTTTGGGGTTTTCTTGGCAAAGATACTAGAATGGTTTACCATTTACTTCTCCAGCTCATTTTACAGATGAGGAAACTGAGACAAACAGAGTTAAGTGACTTGCTCAATCAAGGTCACACAGCTAGTAAGTATCTAGGCCAGATTTGAACTCAGGAAGATGAGTCTCCTTGACCCTGGGCCTGGCACTCTATCCATTGTGCCACTTAGCTGCCCATATACAATAGCATTACATCACATTTCTATACCAAAACTTGTTTAGTCATTCCCCAATTAATGAGTATTTTCTCAGTTTCCAATTCTCTGCTACTATAAAAAGAGCTACTAAAAATATTTTTGTACACATGAATCTCTTTAATCTTTCTTTTTTCTCTTTGTGCTCAGTGTCCATAAGTCTGGATCAAGGGATATACATAGTTTATTAGTTAATTGGACAGAGTTTCAAATTGTTTTCCAGAATGATTAGATCAGATTATGGCTCTACCAACAAAGTGTTAATATACCTGCTTTTTCATAACCCCATTAGCATTTGTCATTTCCCTTTTTGTAAACTTTGCCAATCTGATGGGTGTGAAATAGTAAATCAGAGTCATTTCCATTTGCATTTCTCTAATTATTTGTGATTTAGAGCATTTTTTGTATGGCTACTGATAGGGTCGATTTCTTTCTCTGAAAACTGCCTGTTGATATCCTTTGGCTATTCATCAACTAGAAAATTATTTATTCATGTAAATTTGACTCAGTTCCCTATATATCCTAGAAATCAGATCTTTTTCAGCTAAAATTGATACAAAATTTTTCCCCCAATTCCCTGCTTCTCTCCTAATTTTATCTGTTGTGGTTTTTTCCATAAAATGTTTTAGTTTTATATAATCAAAATTGTATATATTATCTACTGTGAACATCTCTATTTTGGTCATGAACTCATCCAGAATCCATAAATATGACAGAAAATTTCTTTGATGATACTCTAATGGGCTTACAATGTCACTTTTTATGTATAAACTATGTACCCATTTAGAACTTATCTTGGTATACCATGTGAGATATTGGTCTATACCTAGTTTCTACCAGATCATTTTCCAATTTTCCTAACAGTTTTTATTGGTTGAATTCTTGAACCAACAGCTAGGATCTTGAGTTTAATCAAAGACTAAGTTACTCTCACCATTTTCTTCTGCATATCATATCCTTAATCAATTCCATTAATCAACTCTTTATGTTTTACCTATTATCAATTTTTATTACAATTATGGCTTTATAGTATAGTTTAAGATCAGGTGGTAATTGTCTTTCCTTCAGTTTTTTTTTTCTTTTATTGATTCTCTTGATATTCTTGACCTTTTGCTCCTCCAGATAAATTTTGTAATTATTTTTTTCTAGTTCTATAAAGTAATCTTTTGACAGTTTGATTGTCAGGCACTGAATACTGAATAAGCAAATTAATACATGTAGTATTGTCATTTTTATTATATTGGTTCAGCCTAGCCATGAACAATTAATATGTCTCTATTTAGATCTGCTTTTATTTGGATGAGTATTTTGTAATTGTGTTCATATAATTCCTGTGTGTCTTGACAGGTAGACTCCTAAGAATTTTATACTCTCCATAGTTCTTTTAAATCAAATTTCTCTATCTCTTATTGCTGGGTTTTGTTGATAACATACAGAAATGTGTATATTTGTATGAGTTTATTTTATATCCTTCAACTTTGCTAAAGTGGTTAATTGTTTCAGTAATTTTTGTAAGCTAACTCTTTAGGTTTCTCTAAGTTATAACTTCTGCAAAAAGTTTATTTCTTCTTTGTCTATGCTTATTCTTTAATTTTCTCCTTGTCTAATTATAGCTAGCACTTCTATTATTATTATATTATTTAATGTTAATTATGATAATAGACATTTTTGCTTCACTTCTTATCTTATTCTCAAGGCTACTAACTTGTCCCCATTACAAATAATTTAGTCTATTAGTTTTAGATAGATGCTACTTATCATTTTAATTAAAGTTCTGTTCATTCTTATGATTTTAGTGCTTTTAACGGAAATGGGTAGTGTAGTTTGTGAAAAACATTTTTGTCATCTTTAATCTTATGATTTTTGTTATTTTTGCTATTAATACAGTCAATTATATTCAGTTTTCCTAATATAGAACCAGCCTTGCATTCCTAGTATATATCCATCCTGGTGATCGTGTATTATCTTTTGGATCTATTGCTATAATCTGTGTGCTAGTCTTTTATTTAAAAATGTGTATCACTATTCATTAAGAAATGGGTTTATACTTTTCTTTCTCTGATTTGACTCTGATTGATTTAGATATCAAGAACAGAATCATGTCATAGAAGGAATTTGGTAGAATCCCTTTTTTTACCTATTTTTTTTCAAACAGTTTATATGGTGTTGTATTTGATTGTCCTTTAAATGTTTGATAGAATTCACTCATAAATCTACCTGGTCCTGATTCTCCCAAACCTGTCTTTGGCAGTTCACTTATGCCTTGTTCTAATTTCTTCTTCTAAGATCATATTATTTAAATATTCTATTTCCTTTATGTTAATCTGGGTAATTTATGTTTTTATAAATATTCATTTTTTCAGTTAGTTTATAAGTTTTAGTGACATAGGTGAAATAACTCCTAATAATTGTTTTTTTTTTAAATTTCTTCTTCATTGGCTTTGAATTTACCTTTTTCACTTTTGATACTGGTAATTTGGGTTTTCTTCTTTCATTTTCATTTTAAATCAAATTAGCTAATGAGTTACAGTGATTTCTTAAAAAAAAAAATCTATCCCTAAATGAACTAGTTGGAAATCTGTTCAACAATCACAATGTCCAACTCCTCCTTGTTCCCTATTCTATGCTGAGCATGAATGATAGCATCAACTTTCAAACTTATGCAAAAAAAAGAAAGCATTCAGTAAGCTAAACAGTCTGCATTATTTCTTTGGGGATATTTAAGAAGTGAGTAACTCAAGGAGGAAAAGTAGTTAGAATATTTATGATTGTTTGGCCTGAGGCAATAAGGCAAATACATCCCTAGTTAAGGACTCAGGAAGTATATCTCAAGCCTTTAGTTCTAATGCCTGAGATGCTGACATTTCCATGCTGAATATGTTCATTTCAATTCAGGTTAATTCAATAAACATTCATTGAATTCCCATATAAATACTGGGTAAGGAGCAAAGATAAATAAGAACTGGTCCTTGCCTTCCTTGAGCCAACAAACATAGTAGAATCCAAATTCCCAGGCTGAGACAATAATCAAGACCTACAAACTAGCACCTTCCTATTTTGATTAAAGGTAAAACACAGATAACATTTTATTTTCTGTATATTTAGTGGAAAGGAAACATTTTTGATGGAAAGCTCAAATCAAATAGAATTTCAAGATCATAGTAATTGTTTTGATTTGGAAATGGGTAAAATTAAATAGAATTTTTTCTCTTTTTTCAAAATAAATGGCACATTTCTAATTAGTTCACTGTGTGCTGGAATCACCCTTTGCCTCTACATTTATGGCAATTTCAAATCATGTCACCTTGTTTTGGGGTTGTCATGACCTCATCCTTCTACAAATTTTCATCTGAGCAACAGACACAAAACATTTCTATTGCTCTGTAATTTTTGATAGTTAACAGTATATGCATCAATTGCATGTGGAATTAGAGCATCAGATTTCTTGTCTGGTTAACAGGTTCTAACTGTTTTATTTCTTTCCTCCAAAAATCATTATCAAGAGGATATGACAGTCTACCTGTCTTTATTTTTTAACCCTTAACCTGAGAAACAGAAAGAAAAACATAAGTACTTTTAAACATGGTATTACAACCAAAGGATCCTAGTAACCTAATTAAGAAAAAAAATTACTTCATTAAAGTGATGATTTTTTTAAATCATTTCCAGACTTTTAAACTATTAGAATCTTGTCAAATTTGTGTGCAAGAATAATCAATTGTTGATCTTTTAAAAAAATAATGTTTTTAAGTAAGGTAAGGGGTACTAAATAACTTAAAGCAATTCTCCACACAAATTAGAGCATAAATAAAATATTAAACAACTGGTAATATGCAAAAAAGAGAAAAAGATCTTACTGCAGGAAAAGTGGTGGAGTGTGAAATATGCCTCATATTTCTATAATCAACTATGCCCAGGATCTCACTAATGTCCACCTTGATCAGTAGACAGGCCTAGGGACTCATTATCTGGCCTTCTACCCTTCCTCCTCTATACTGGCAGCCAGAAAAGAGTGATCTCACACACACACACACACACACACACACATTTCCATTTTGCATCTCTTACTCAGGGATTTGCTTCTATGAGGGGCATGAAAATTCAATTCATTTTGACTCCACTTAGAATCACAGAGACTCTGAATTGTAGATTGCCTAGGCCAAATCTGTCTTTCTTGGCCACCACTCTCTGCTCTTTTGTACCTATTCATGTCAGCCCTATTCCTCTAGGGTCCCTATCCTATCCATCCCATCCTCAGCTGTCCTCCCTTTGTATTATACCTCTGCCAAACTCCCAGGAAGTTACATTGAATATATTTAATACATAGTTATATCTGTACATGCAGTTGTTCCCAAATAGATTATGTTCACTGAAGACTATTTTTTTCATTGTATCCTTCATGCTTCACACAATGTCTGGCACCTAGCTGTCATTTAATAAATTATTGTTGAATTGAATTGCTAACAACCATTCCTATTCCTGTTTTCTTTTCAAAGAATTCCCTTGGAATCCATAATCTGAGAATTTCCCTGGGATTCTCTACTCTGACAAAACTTTCTGTGATTTTAATGAATTTTAAGAAAGTATTTTGATTAGAGTGATTGATTTAATTCATTTGATAAAGTCTAATATTCATTAATTCCTGTTATCATAAACTAGCATTTGAGTTTCCAATTATAACTCATCTACTAATCTTTTGTAAGAATAATCTTTAATATGGGTAAATGTTAAATTTTAAACTTGGCTTGATAAAAATCATTTCACAAATACAAAATGCAGGAAACATGGCTAGATAGCAATTTATTGAAACAGATCTAGGTGCTTTGGTAGATTGCAAGTTTGATATGAACCAATAGTTTGACATGGCATCCAAGATAGCTAATTTGATCTTAAGATGCATAGAAAAACATAGCTTTCAAGAATAAAGTCATGATAATCTGCTGTAATCTGTTTGGTGAAAACACACTTAGTGTGATGCATTCTCAGTCCTGAAAACAACATTTAGAAGCAACATTCATAAACTGACGTGCATGTAGAGGAGGGCAACCAGGGTGATGATGAAAGGTTTCACATTCATTCCTTATGAGGAACAATGGAAGGAACTGGAGAAATTAATTGTAGAGAATAAACTTACGGAGGTGGAGGGTGGGGAATGAAAATTGTCTTCAAGTAATGATTGAATGTAGATGGAGGGATTGCATGTGTTCAGTTGATCTCTAAAGGGCAGAAGCAAGAATGCAATGAAGGTGCAAGTAAGTCAATTGAGGTTTAATGCAAGGGAAAACTTCCTCACAGTTACAACCATCCAAAATCAGAACGGGTTGTCTCAAGAGGGAGTGGATTCTACCTTCAGTGAGGTATTTTGATAAAAAATTAGATGATCACTTGCTGGGCAGATTGCAGAGGAGTTTCTTTTCTCAGGTAAAGTTTAGACTAGATAGCCACTGAGGTTTCTATTTTTTTTAGGCTATACATTTACATTCATATTAAACATATTTTCACATTAGTGATGTTGTAATAAAAATTAAAACCAATAGGAGGAACCATCAGAAAGAGGAAACAAAACTCAACAGAAGAGAAGAAAAATAGCAATTCAACTTCCATAGTTCTTTCTTTGGATGTGGATAGCATTTTCCATCACAAGGCCTCTGGAGGTGTCTTAGATCCTTGTATTGCTGGGAAGGGTTAAGTTTATCAATATTAGTCATCACACAATGTGGCTGTTATTGTGTACAATGTTCTCTTGGTTCTGCTCACTTCACTCACTTTTTTTTTAGTTGCATATGCATAATAAATTGTGGAAACATATTACTTAACAAAATTTTTGATGACAGTGGCACATTGAGAAATTTTTAACACCAATGTCCAAATTTTAATAAATATAGTATAATCTGGGAGAATCATGTTAGACTCTGCATCAAATGACACTCGATGCTATCAGGACAAAATACGGGTGTGAAAGCATGAGGTACAAAGGAGACCATTCCTGAAATTTGTATTCATCTCATGCTTAATGATCACCTGTACTGAGAAATATGACTAAGAAACTACACAGATTGTTTTTTTTAAATAGTTAAAAGATTATTCTAATACCTTGATTAAAAAAATAGCTTCTTTTAAGTTAAGGGAAAAAAATATCCCCTAAGTTTTGTGGAGTTTCCTCTCTTGTAGCTCTAAGGAGTTTATTTTTGAGGAAAAGTTGTGACTTTAGTAGCAATTGTTCTGAGCCCCCAGTTGGGAAAATTCTTAACATTTTGGCAGAGGTTGGACTCTTTGCCTAAATTTACATTATTTATGTATCTTTAATTAACTTTGTGGTTGAAACAAAATTCAAGTTATTAGAAATGTTTGGGCAAGGAAACCTCAGATTACAATGCATTGCCTGCGTGTGGATAGCTACTTGAAGGGAAGTTGGGGAAACAATAAATCATTTTTAAGTCTTTGATTAAGTGAATATGTCACCAGCCCTTCCTTCCTTCCTTTTCTCCTTTCACTGGTTGATTAGGGGCTTTTGTTTTTGACTCAGCTGTGAATGACTCTGGCCATTCATTTCTACTTTGAGGCCTTCAAAATCTCTATCTGGTTCTGAAATCATCTTTCCTTTTTACACAGATTTCTTAGGCATGTCCAAGTCTTTCATATAATGACTTCGATGCAAGGAAGTGTTCATTCCCTGTTGCATTTATTTCTAATTGAATTACTCTTACTTAGCAAAGGTTACTACTTTTACATGTATGAGATTATCAGTAGAACCCTATTCTTATATCCTCTTCACCATTTTAAATACTTCCTGTCATCACAAAATGTATTGGTGTGTATTTGGCAAACTCAATAGTCTCAATTCCTGAATAGACATTTAGCAACAAGTTCTACATTATCCCTTTTTTGTGTACCTTCTACAGTGAATTGTATAAAAGAGTTTTGGGAAGAATCTGTATAGGAAAGTTTGTCATCAAATGTGATAATTAACATTCTTCTTTGTCCAGAAAAATAAGACTTCCACTGTAACCACTCCCTTTCTGATTCCTAGATATATTTCTTCTTAGTGTGGGAAGAAAGGAAGCTATCTTACAGAATCTTTAGTAACTTAGGCCCCTTTGAAGGTAACCAGTTCAAACTTTGTCTAAATGACATGTTTATACAGTAATAATATAGCCACTGAGGTTTCTGCCAACTCTGGAAACATTATTCCCACCACAAGTCAACTGTTCCCACCACAAAGATTTTAGAACATCTCATATTGAATCTTTTTTGTTTCTATTTTAACTTCAGTTGTTTCTACTGGATTCTCTTCCAATTAGAATGCCATAAAATTACAAGGGATAACCCATTCACACAAAAAATAAAGGTATACATGTATGTGTGTATGTGTGTATATATACATATCTATACATAGATATAAATGTATATATGTATGTGCATGTGTGTATTTCCTGAACTACTAAAGGAACCCAGTCTGTCTATTGTTTATAAAAATAGAAGAGAGAGCAACCTACTTTTTATCCTTCTCTCACAGTACTTCCAGGATTTCACTCTGGGTTCCTACCAATTTGCTTTTAGTCATCCCCTGAAAATATTCTGTGCTTTTTCTGCTTCTGTGTCTTTCTTAATTTTTATGAATATTGTTCATATTTGTTCTCTATGCCTTGAATACTCAATCCTCCATCCTACTTGAGATCTTACCCAACATTCAAGAACCAGCCCAAATTCTATCTCATTCATGGAAACTTCCCTTATTCCCCACCACAAATATATGTGATGTCTCTCATCCGATCTCATAATACTTCATTTCTCTCTTTGCACTGATGTTATTAAAATTTGCATTAGAACATATATTTATGTACCTTTCCTCCACAATAAATAGAAATCTACTTGAGACTACTTTTTTTCCCTTTGTATCACCCATAATGCCTATCAGAGCATTTTAATATAGTATGTATGCACTCATTCAATGATGTTTGGATGAATAATCTATTCTGATTCAGAGCTGTAGATTGAGTTTCCATAACAACCACTAAATAAACTTTTTAAATCACATATCAAGATCAGCTTATCCTTTTTATCTTTGAAAATTATAAAAATTATTATTAGCATGCAATTAAAAATTTAATTCTACAAAAGAAAATTTTTATAGACCTCAGTTTGGAGAATTCTGTAATAAATATGAAAAATAATTATCAGAAGAATCATAAAATAGACAAAACCAAGGACTCTGATGGCTTAATATTAATAAGCCCAGCAGGTTTTAATTATTCATTTCATAATAGCATGACAATATAATCAAGCATAAGGCATTGTGAATTTAGAGCCAAAGGATTTGTATTTGAATACTAGCCATCTAATGAATACCTATGTGACTTCAGAGAAGTGATTTAATCTCCTTGGGCCTCAATTTCTCATCAGCAAAATGAGAGGGTTGTACTACCAGATAACTTCTGGGATCCCTCATAGAACTAAATCTATGACCCATCACAGCAGCTTATAATGTGACATGAATGAGCAGAAGAAAGGTAAAATATGTATCTTCAACCTTAAGACACTATAGATATATTTCTTTCTTCTCTCAAAACATGTCTTATTCACTTCCAGATTCCTCACAGAAATATATCAGGGATATATGATTTTGCTTCTGTAGGAACTTCCTGTACATGTAATTTATTGTTTTAGACCAAAGATTCTTAAAATTTTGTGTCATGGACCATTTGAGCAGACTGATGAAGCCTATAGATTCCTTGGAATATGAGTTTTAAGAGAATAAAAAATGCATAGAATTACCAAGGAAACAATTTCTATTGAAATAGCATTATCAAAATACTTTAATAAGTTGATGCATCACAGGTCAGTCTTGTCTTAGTTATCTCCTATCTTTGTATTAATTATCACCTTTTTATCCTGTATGTAGCTTGTTTTGTATGTATTTGCTTATATATTGTCTCCCCCATTAGATTGTAAGTTTCTTTCTATGGCTGTATCCCAAAGAGATCATAAAAATAAGAAAAGGACTGGGGGCAGCTAGGTTGTGCAGTGGATAGAGCCCCAGCCCTGGATTCAGGAGGACCTGAGTTTAAATCCGACCTCAGACACATAACTTTTACTAGCTGTGTGACCCTGGGCAAGTCACTTAACCCCATTGCCTAACCAAAAAAAATGAAAAAAGGACCCACATGTACAAAAATATTTACAGCAGCTCTTTCTGTGATGGCAAAGAATTGGAAATTGAGGGGATGCCCATCAATTGGGGAATGGCTGAACAAGTTGTGATATATGAATGTAGTGGAATACTATTGTGCTATAAGAAATGATGAGCAGGCAGACTTCAAAAAAACCTGGAAAAACTTCTACGGAGTGATACTGAGTGAAATAAGCAGAACCAGGAGAATGTTGTGCACAGCAACAGCCACATTGTGTGATGACTAATTTTGATAGACTTAGCTCTTCTCAGCAATGCAAGGATATAAAACATCTCCAAAAGTCTCATGATGGAAAATGCTATCCACATCCAGAGAAAGAACTATAGAGTTGGAATGTAGATCAAAGCATACTATTTGGTTTTTTTTCTTCTGTTTTTTTTTTTTTGTTGTTCTTTCTTGTGGTTCCTCCTATTTGTTCTAATTCTTGACAACATGAAAATATGTTCAATAGGAATGTATATGTAGAGCCTATATCAGATTGCATACCATCTTGGGGAGGGAGGTGTAAGGGAGGGGGTGAAAATTTAAAACTCAAAATCTTATGGAAGTGATTGTTGAAAACTAAAAATTAATTAATTAAATAAAATAAATTTTAAAATAATTTAAAAAAGATTAGAAACTCCTTGAGGGCAAGGACTGTCTTATACCTCTTGGCATATACAAAATGCTTAGCACAAAGTAGGCATTTCATAAATGTTTGTTGATTGATTGATAGTTGTCTAAGGGTCAGATATTAAGTAATTTTTTTTACAATCACATAGCTAGTAAATGTCAGAGGAGGTATTTGAAACCACGTCTTGACTCAAAGTCCATCATTTTATCTACTATACTGTCTATCTCTCTGTCATTCTTTAGTCATAATGAAATTAAATATTACTGTTCTATATTTGGTATTCTACTGTCCCCATGAATTCTATCCTTTGACTTGTCTCATTAACTTTTATCACTTTTTATGCTTAGCCTTTCAAGTCTAGGATACAGAAAGCTATTTAATTCCCTTTAACTACTTCACCTATAATTAGAATAAAACCCCTCAGGATTGGTAGGCTTGGCTTGGCTAAGTATGGCCTTCTGGTCCCAAACAAACACACAATAAACAACAATAATCTTCCTGTAGTCGTGTTTAACAGAGCTTTGTCTTTTTCATTAAATGATTTTTTTCTTTATTTTGTTTTGTTTTCACAAAAATATAACTACATTAAAACAAACATTAAAAAGTTCTCTCTTTAAGAGAGAACTTAGCAAGATTAAGTCTAAGATATTACTTGATGAATATAATACCTATTTTATTTTATTCTCCTCAGTTGCTGAGGATCTTTAGCCCTTCAAATTATATTAACTGTGTATATACAGTGTTGTACCCCTCCCACTTAATAGACCTTAATCTCTTTGATGTCAGAGATGTTCTCATTTTTGTATATATTATGGAATACCTTATACACTGAATACATTTAATAAATGTCTTTAAAATTGAATCGCATTATTCCTCCAGGCTTAAGGAAAATGCTTGTTTATACTCACCCTGAATCTCATGACTTAGAAAGTCAAGGTATATGAATAGCTCAGTGAGTTGAGACTCGTGTCTATCTCTCAATTACCTGTCTTCACTAGCAGGCATAAGTGACAGTCTTGTCTAGGACTACTTTTCTACAAATCAGGGAGGAGTTTGTTAGTTTTTCCAACCCCCCATAAGTTCATTAAGGTTCTAAAACCATTTCATCCTTTCATCCACATAGCCAAAACAGCAAAAGCCATTAGAACTATGTTCACCTCTCTGGACAACAGCATAAAAACCTTTAACTGTATTTTTGACCCTATCATGAGGAATTCATTTTCTAATCCCTCCTAAGAAAAGAAAGGATCCCACTCTTGGCTGTTGATAATCATCTGCCAGGTATTAGTAAAAGACAAAAAATGCACCATGTAAATAACAATGCTATCTCTATGCATCATGCAAGAATAATAAATAATTATTCAGTACTTTTCTCACAACAACTCTATAATGTTGTTAACATGTTTCCCTATTTTCAAATTATGAAAGTGAGGTAACTATTAGTTAAATGACTTACCCTACAGCCACAAAACTAGTAAATGGCAGTCAGAAAATAAATATAAGGCTTCTTAGCCCACATCTAAGACTTTTTCTTCTACAATCTAACTCCACTCTAATGAATCTAGAAGAGCCTAGACATGGCAACTATTTATTTTAGTTGTTCTGGATCCCCTAAATGATATGGGGATAATTGTATAATTCTAGTTTTAGGATACTGAAATTCTGTTATAAAATATTCAGAAGAGGGGAAAAAAAAACCTCTAAAATAGATACCAGGATTGAGCAAAAGTTAGGAATCATAATAATTTAGTTTGAGATGGAAGAGACTTTAGAGGTCACGAAACCCCTCATCTTCATTTTATTTTGGGAGAAGAGGTGGTCCAGGACAACACAGCTCGTAATCAGTGTCTGAGGGGACATTTGAACCCAAATATTCCTGACTCAAGTCTAATGCTTTATCTATTCTGCCATGTTATTTCTCATAAGATCATCCATAAGAATAGTAAGAATAAACTCTAAGCTAGGGAAAGGATTCATTCCGGGAGGAGGTGATTAGATGGGAATGAACAGGCTAGAAATATGGAGGAAAACTAGCAAAGGGTCTGCACAGGTAATGAGAAACCATCAGGTCCAAAGACTTTAGGGGAGATCAACAACAAAAGGCAGAACACAACATAAGAATTTGGCAGAGATCAATGGTTCAACACTATCTTGTTCCAACCCATCTCTAATCATTTTTATTCTTTTCCTACTCCAGGAGGAGATAATCACTGATTAAGATTGGTCTAAATCCTTATAGGGAAAGGTGATGGGAACATCTACTTGAAAGAGAGATGTATTGGTAAAGAACAAAATCTAGTTCCTCAATAAAAGAAAGAAGGGAGGAAGAAGTGTATTGCAGAGGTGTGAAGGCTGTATCCTATGAAGCCCTAACTGGAAGGAAATACTAGGGTTGAATAAACATTTGTGAAACCTGTGGAGAGTAGGCAGTAGCTCAAGCATTACTGTTTCCGATTGAATCATAGAAGATAGATTTTTGTTTTAAGAGGGAAGAGAAGAGGGAAAACATAGAATATGTCATGTCAACAAGCATTTGTTAAATGCCCAGGTACTGTTCCAGGTGGATACAAAGAAGCGGGGGAGGTCTCTGGTCTCAAGGGCTTATGTTCTAATGTGAGAGACAACATGAAAGCAATAACCATATGAAAAAAGGTAAAATGGAGGCAATGTGAGATGGAAGGCATAAAGATCAAGGAATCCTGGCAAAGGCTTCTTCTTATAGAAGGTGAGAATTTTACTCAGACCTGAAGGAAAGGAAAGCTAGGAGGAAGAAATATGGAAGGTGAGTGTGAGGCAGAGAGGATAGACAGTGAAAATGCCTACAGTTGGAGATAGTTGTTGTGAGAATCAAATGAAATAACAGGGAAAGTGCTTTGCAAACTTTAAAGTATTTATAAATACTAGTGTCCTGATTGAGGAACTGCAAAGCCAGTGTCCTGGATCATGGAGTATTTGGGGGAGAGTAAAATGTAAGAGACCTAGAAAGGAAGGAAGTGGACAGACTTTGAAGGCCTTTGAAAGCCAAATAGAGGCTTTTATATTTGATTCTAGAGGTAATAGGGAGTCACTGGAATTTATTAAATAGGGGGATGACATAGACCTGTCCTGAAGGAAGATCACTTTGGATTGAGGTGGTGAGGTGATTGAGGCACAAAGACCAACTAGCAGGCTATTAAAATAGTATAGGAGTGAGGTAATAAGGGCCTAGACCAGGGTGATAGTGGGCAGTCAGTCAATAAACATTTATTAAGAACCAACCTATGTGCTAGGCATCATTTCCTAGTAAATGTAGAAATGTACATGTAGGAAATACAAATAAGAAAAAATAGTTCCTACCCTCAATGAGCCTCTAATCTAATGAGGGAAAATAACACACAAAAGGAAGCAGAACAGAGGGAGGAAGAGAAGGTAGCAGAGCAGGGTGGAATCCAGTCTAAAGAGTATAAGCCAATGGAAAATGAAAAAGATGACTGACATAGAAGCTCTCCTTAGTTGCAGGTTTGGGGGGGGGGCTGGGAGAACAAGCAGAGGTATTGTAAATACTAATGAAGTGGGAGTAGCAAAGGTTATGCAATCTCACAGGATAATGGGTTTCCTGGTGATGAGGTTCCCCGGTGGCATGATCATGATGGAGTCCAGTCCAAGAAAGTACAGATGATAGGAAATGAAGAGTTGACTGACCTAGGAGCCCTCATTAAATGGAGGTTTTAGGTTCCAAAATAAAGAACTCTCTGAGAATATTAAGTGAGAAATTTAGTGAGAGGTAAGTAGTGAGTCCTAATTGGACATCCTACTCTGAAACATTATCATGGAAAGCAAATGACCCAGATTTTCTGGAGGCTCTATCTACAGAAAAACTCTCCAGGCAAGTGTTACCCAGCCATATAGGTTCTGGGGTTGGGTCTAATGATGGATCTCCTCTGTCATTCAAGAACCAGGCTCAACCCCTGCACCACCAGATGATAAGTGATTTTGGCCACAGCAATTTAAAAAAAAAAAAAACACTTTCCATTCAGGTAAAGAGGAACTTCAATCTGTATTGGTAGAGGGAGTACTCATACCTGCATTATCATGACTTCTTAAAGGACTGAAGAAATAGTGGCTAACAGAGATGAAACCAGACTGATTGCCAGCAGAGGTCAATTAATGCAGAAAGTATGGGAAGCACAGTAAAGAAACCTTGAAACCACCTTTAAGAGCTTGTAACCAAGCACACAGGTGCTTTCTGAATTTAGCAGGTTTCTAAGGGAGACTGTGAGCTCCTCCATTAGAATGTGACATCCCTGAGAGCAGGCATTGTTGTTTTTTTGGTTTTCTTTTCCCATTTTCTTGGTATCTCCAGTACTTAGCACAGGGCCTGGTAATGACTGCATGTAGGTAGAATAAGGGAAAGCACAGTTAATTAATGGCTGATTGTAGCTGGTGTTATTAAATTCAAATAAGATCTGGAGAGAGAAGGTATTACAGATATTGTATTTCTTTCTAATGATGCTACATATTCTAGAATCTTTTATCCCAACAACATAATGTGTTTAAATATTTTTGCTTCTAAAAATTATATTTTTGCAGAAAAAAGGTAATTGAGCTCTTTTTATTTTAGCTCTCTAAATTACCTATGCCTTGGAATTATCTAACTTCCTAGTATGTATTTCCATTAATGGGTACTACTTCTCATCTTGCAATCTTCCTTGCTGCTGCCCACCTCCTCTTCCCACCAAGAAAAAAAAAAAAAGATTATCTAGACCCGGGCTCCAGAGACCCTTCCCCTGTCCCCCAAAATGGGGGGTGGGGAGCTATACCACTCAGCTTCTGACCTGAAAGAAAGGAGTGGCCCTTTAATGGAAGGTGAGAAAATTTTCACCTCAACCTTCTACATCTATCTGATCTCAGATAATACTTTATCCTATTTACCCATCCTCTAGGGCACTAGGGTCTAGCTATCATAGGCATTTTACCATCCAGGTACATCAATCTGCTACCACTCTATTTTCCTTTGCTCTGGTAAAAATAAATCAATATTGCCATTGCAAGTAATGTACTATTCAATTGCTGCTGGATTACTACCATTCCATTGTTACTAGAAAGGACTCAGCATTTTACTGCCCTGTAGCACCACTCACAATCTTTGGAACAGCTTAAGTCAAATCCCCCCTTCCTTAGCCACCCCTCCCTGATTTGTTTTGAGCCTTGGTTGGTGAGCAACTGTCTCACTTTTTTATTCATCTACTTGGCACCTAACAAGTTGTTGAATATAATAATAATAGGTGCATATTCAATACTTTCTGACTGATTGATCCATCTGGTGTTAGGTACCAAATCAGACATAATAAGAGTGAATAAGCTGCTTCTATCCTCCCTTATAAACTCAGTCCTATGGAGCAATAGGGAATACCAAATGTCCTTTTTAATAAATCTGTTCTGGAAGAGTTGCTGCAGAAGCCAGCTCACCTCTCAGTAATCTCTTGAATCACATGCTAAATTAGTGACAAATAATTTAAATTCTCTTTTTAAATTTAAATTATTTTCTTAATTTAAATATTCCTTTTTTATCTTGATAGTAGTGAGGGTTGATATATAAAGAGCACATTTACATAGTGCCAAGAGGAATAAAAGTAACATGGAGAAAATCACACTGGTATTTGTTAGGTCCCTAAATATTTTGAGTACCTAAGATATTTGGAGTCACCATGTAGCTGATGGGTTGGATATTTCCATTTCTGTGCACTTATGTAGAAACCACATTCCATTCTATGCATATAGTCAAAAAACACACCACTGCCATCACCAACTAGTTGTTGTGTAAATGAACTGTACAGAAGACTGTTTTTGTGCTTCTTTTTTAGATTTATATTATCTCAGATATCTCACTCTTGAAAATACCATCAATGATTTTAGCACATAACTATGTCTACATATGAAAATGAAGAAAAATTAAAACCAGACAATCAGCTTGTTAATTCAGACAGAATTAAGCATCCAATGCAGAAACAGTCAGAAAATTGAGGTTAATGTGTTTGGAGATTTTTATTGTATGTTCCTTTTGACTTAGTTGCTTAAGTTTTCAATATTATTTGAGCTCTCTGGGTAGAAAACCAAAAAGAGCAATGCAATTATGTTCATGTTATCATATCACTCATCATTAAATTATATTCTTCCACTGTTTATTCCTAACCTCTTTAATTTAAAAAACCACACATCTCCTTCATGTTTGTTTTATTCATATCATGTCCATAAGTGTAGATGACTCTTTCTTCTTTGTTGAGAACAATTATCTTATTTGTGAATATTTGGTGAGATTAGGAAGAATGCTCCATGTGATTTTGTAAGTGATTTTTGTAAGTGCATTTTGCAAGTGATGAACTTAAATGAGTAGCTATCTTATCAATTCATTGCAGCATTTTCAACATACAAAACAACCCTTGGGATTGCACCTTTTTTTCAATAACAGTTTGGCTGGGGCAAAATTTGGCTGAGGTCTCTATCACACTCCATATGTTTCATTTAGAATACTTTTCATGTTGTCACTATTTCTTCACAGATGCACAGATGACAGGCATAGTTGATCAATCTGCCATAAAATATCAGGCTATATTTTGCTACAGCCATTCAGTGAATATCAGTATATTTGCCTAGAAAATGGTAATGGATTTCCCTCCTCACCTGCATCTCTACTTTCATGTCTAACATTGTTATGGTGGTTGCTGTTCTGAGGTGGTTAGCAAGCAGTCAGGGTAGTCAGTCACTCTTAATTAACTCTGCCTTTTGCAGGTGGTGGTTCTACTGCCATATGGGTGTGGCTTTGTAGTCACTCCTTTTACTCTTCTCCCTCTGGAGGAATAGCTTTTCTTTTAAAAACAGACGTTGGGTGTGGGGTGGCAAATGTCACCTCAGTGATAACCAGAAGGTGAGTTTACCCCACCAGCTGTTGACTCTTTGCCTAAAGCTAGTCTAGTAAAAGTATAGTCTCTACCTTGGGAAGCTATAAAAATGAACTAACAATGAGGGCAGCAGCATGGTACAGTGGAAATAAAGGAAGGAAATAAACATTTATAAAGCAGCCACTATGTGCTGGGCACTGTGCTAAATACTTTACAAATATTATTCCATTTGACCATCACAGTATCCTCGAGAGGCAGTTCCTACTATTATTCCCATTTTAGAGTTGAGGAAACTGAGGGAGACAAATATTAAGTGACTTGCCCAGGGTCACACAGTTAGTGAGTGAGGATTTGATCTAAGGTCTTCCTGATGCTAGGCCCAAAGTTCTATCCAATGCATTATTTAGCTGCCTAAATCTAAACTAAATCTGGTGTCAGAGAGCTCGGGCTCAAATCTTAATCCTAATACTTATTTTCTGTTTGACCTTGGACGATTTACTTAACCTTAATTCTCAATCTCCTCACTTATAAAATTAGGGGATTACAGGTGTTGGCTTCTAAAGTCCTTTCACCTCTAACTCTAAGGTCCTGTAATCCTCTAAATCTAAGGTCCTTAAGTCTCAAGCTATGGATATAATCAGATAAAACCAGTGCTCTCTGATTGCCCTTCTTCACTGCTTTTAAATCATAACACAACAATTGCTAGCTTAATAGATGAATGAAATATCTGAAGAAAGAACAAATGTTTACCAAAAAACAAGATAAGCATCCCATGCATGCCAGGGAAGATATCGAGCTCATGCCCTCTTGGGAAAAAGGGGGAAAAGAAAGAGAGAAGAAATGAAAAACCAACAGGCTCCTTCTATATCCATGCTAAATTTCAACAATTCTAGATTGATCCCAGCATGCCTCATAGGCACTGATATCTCCCCCTGCAATCCTCCATGCCAGCAACTCCTTTGCAGTTTCCCCTTGGTGACTAGCCCACAGGTCTCCTGACTTTCTTCCTCTGTCTTCCCCCAAATAGAAAGGTATGCTGGGATACGCTTTGCCAGTTCAAAGGTTAGGGAAAATATGTGGGGTGTGGGTGTGCTGGATGATCTCTGCCCCAAACAACCAGGCATCTACTTGGTAGCATCCTGATTTCCTTTGTGACCCCTGGAAAGATCATGTTTAAGATAATACTACATGGGGGTTGGGGGCAGACCCAAGATGACAGAGTAAAAGAAGTGACTTGCTTGAGCTCCCCCCCAAACCCTTCCAAATAACTATAAAAATGGCTCTAAACAAATTCTAAAGCTGCAGAGCCCACAAAAAGACAGAGTGAAACAAATTTCCAGTCCAAGACAACCTGGATGGTTGATCAGAAAGGTATATCGTGCCAGGCTGGGAGTGGAGCACAGTTTGGTGTGGTCATGCAGGCCTCAGTGAACCTGAAGAAGGCCTCAGAGGACTGAATCACAGGCAGCTGTGGCAGATTCCAGACTTCTCAACCCACTAATGCCAAAGACAACTTAGAAGGTCAGAGGGAAATGTCTGTGTCTGCAGTGAGAGAGAGAATCATGGTGGTCTCAGCTCCAGTCCCCAAGCCTGACCCCAGGGCTGTGGCTGCTTCCTGAGCTTCAGGTCCACAGACTGATGGGGAATCAAGTGGTTGGTCAGAGGGGGATTGCAGAGATCTCTTTGCTGATGCAGGATTCTCTTGCTTTGCCTGTGCTTGGATCTGGGTCACAGTTCTGGATGGTGTCCTGGGGTGAGGAGGAGTGCTGGTGTTATGGAGCTTGTAGTGGCGCTGGAGAGGAAATTCTCTTCACAGTTCCAAGACAAAAAAGAGTGCTTGTGGCCACTCATAGACCAGAGCACAGGCCAAGAAAGGAATAAACACCTCACTCTTTGTCATAGCACCTTGGAAGAACTGAAAATTTACAGGTCCCTAGAAGTATCTCTGAAAACAACTGCAAAAAACTCCTGAAGTTTGGGACAGTACATTCTCCACACTGGAAACAGACCCCCTTAACAAAAATAACTCAAGTAATTGTCTGGGATCATGAGCAAGTAGCGCAAAAAGAGTCAGACTATAGAATCTTATTTTGGTGACAAAGAAGATCAAAACATACAACCAGAAGAAGACAACAAAGTCAAAACTCCTACATCCAAAGCCTCCAAGAAAAATATGAATCAGTCCCAGGCCAAGGAAGAGCTCAAAAAGGATTTTGAGAAGTAAGTAAGACAAGTAGAGGAAAAACTATGAGTAAAGCAAGAAAATCATGAAAAACAAGTCAACAGCTTACTAAAGGAGACCCCCAAAATACTGAAGAAAATAAAACCTTAAAAAATAGCCTAACCCAAATGGCAAAAGAGGTTCAAAAAGCCAATGAGGAGAAGAATGCCCTAAAAAAGCAAAATTGGCCAAATGGAAAAGGAAGTCCAAAAGCTTACTGAAGAAAATACTTCCTTAAAAATTAGAAAGGAGCAATTGGAAGGTACTGACTTTATGAGAAATCAAAACACTGAAAAACAAATCCAAAAGAATGACAAAACAGAAGAGAATGTGAAATATCACATTGAAAAAACAACTGACCTGGAAAATAGATCCAGGAGAGAGAATTTAAAAATTATTGGACTATCTGAAAGCCATGATTAAAAAATGAGCCTCGACATCATCTTTCAAGAAATTATCAAAGAAAACTGCCCTGATATTTTAGAAGCAGAGGGCAAAATAAAAATTGAAAGAATCCACCGATTACCTCCTGAAAGAGATCCCCAAAGGAAAACTCTTAGGAATATTGTGGCCAAATTCCAGAGTTCCTAGGTCAAGGAGAAAATATTGAAAGCAGCCAGAAAGAAACAATTCAAGTATTGTGGAAACACAATCAGGATAACACAAGATTTAGCAGCTTTTACATTAAGGGACTGCAGGGCAAGGAATATAATATTCCAGAGGGCAAAGGAGATAGGATTACAACCAAGAATCACCTACCCAGCAAAACTGAGTATAATCTTTCAGGGGAAAAAATGGTCATTCAGTGAAATAGGGAACTTTCAAGCATTCTTGATGAAAATACCAGAGCTGAATAGAAACTTTGACTTTCAAATACAAGACTCAAGTGAAACATGAAGAAGTAAACAGGAAAGAGAAATGATGAGAGACTTATTAAGGTTGAACTGTTTACATTCCTGCATGGAAAGATGATATTTGTAACTCATGAGTCCTTTGTCAGTATTAGGGTAGTGGGAGGGAAAAATTATATGTATGTATGGATAGATAGATAGATAGATAGATAGATAGATAGATAGATAGATAGATAGATAGATAGATAGATAGACAGAGGGCACAGGGTGAGTTGAAGATGAAGGAGTGATATCTGGAAAATAAAATTAAGGGGTGAGAGAAGATTATACTGGGAGAAGGTGAAAGGGAGAGGTAGAATGGGGTAAATTACCTCACATGAAACAGACAGGAAAAGGCTTTTACAGTGGAGGGGAAATGGGGGAAGGTGAGAGGGAATGAGCGAATCTTATTCTCATAGGCTTTAGGAGGGAATAACATACACAATTGGGTATGGAAATCTATCTTACCCTACAGGAAAATGAGGGGGGAAGGTGACAAGAGAGCAGGGAGATGATAGAGGGGAGGGCAGATTGGGGAAGGGGATATTCAGAAACAAACCCTTTTGAGGAGGGACAGGGTCAAAAGAGAGAATAGAATAAATGGGGGGTGGGATAGGATGAAGGGAAATACACTCAGTTTTCTACAGTATAACTACTATGGAAATGTTTTGCATGACTGCGCATGCATAGCCTGTATGGAGTTGCTTGCTTTTTTAATGAGGGTGGGTGGGGAAGGAGGAAGGGAGAAAATTTGTAACCCAAAGTTTTAAAAACACATATTAAAAAAAAAGATAGTTCCACATAGGTGATACAGAATCCTATAGAAGAGTTACTTTGATAAAGAATATAGTATATCATAGGAAGAGTTACTGGAGTCCTCAGAAGCCGTCTAATCCAGCCCTCTTCTAGACAAAAATTTCTAAGTCTTACCGGTCAAGTGGTCCTTCAGCCTTTGCTTAAGAAACATTTATTGAAGGAGGAAATCACTACATGTCCTCCTGAGATACCCCATTACACTTTTGAATGGCTCTTATTGTTGAACAATTTCTAGCTCTGACTCCTGGGGAAAAGCAAAACAAATCTAATCACTTCTCCATATATGAGTCTTCTAAATACATGAAGCCAATCCTCCTTTTCATATTTTCCTGAAATGTTCTTTTCTCCAAGATGAACTTTGCAAAGTTCCTTCAACCTATCTTCATTTGGTGTCATTTCAAGACCCTCCATGCTCCTGGTTACTCTGCTCTGGACAGTCTTCAGTTTGCTTTCTACAATGTTGGATCCAGAACAGAATACTACAGATATGGTCTGAGCAAGGTAACTGTGCAGTGGGGTTATCATCTCCTTAACAGTACTCACGTTGTATTTCTTAATGTAACCTAAGATCATGTGAACTTTTTATTACCAGATCACTGCTGACTAATATTGAATTGGCTCCTTAAAAAAGATATATCTTTTTAGGTGTATTTTATTTTATTAAACATTCCCTAATTATATGTAAAAAATTAACATTCTTTTTTTAATATTTTGAGTTCCAAACTCTTTTCCTTCCTCTACCTCTTTTCCCTCCTTGGGAAAGCAAGCAATTTAATATTGATTATACATGTGACATCATGCAAAACATATTTTCATATTAATCATATTGCAAAAGAAAACACAGGTGAAAAAAAGGAAAGAAAATTAGATAAAGGGAAAAAAGTATGCTTCAATTTGCATTCAGAGTTCATTAGTTCTCTTTCTAGAGGTAGATATCATTTTTCATCACAGGTCATTTGGAATAGTCTTAGATCATTGTTTTAATTACAGTGGCTAAATTTTACACAGTTAATCACCCTTACAATATTGCTGTTACAATGTTCTCCTGGTTGGGCTTACTTGATTTTGCATCAGTTCATATGAGTCTTCCTAGGTTTTCCTGAAAAAATCTTGCTCATCATTTCTTATAAACAGCACAACAGTATTCCATCACAATCATTTACCACAACTTGTACAGTCATTTCCCAATTGGTAGGCATCCACTGGATTTGCAATTCTTTGCTACCACAAAAAGAGCTGCCATAAGTATTTTTGTACAAATAGGTCCTTTTTCATTTTTCTTTGATCTCTTTGGGATACAGACCCGGTAGTGGTCAAAGGGTACACACAATTTTATAGCCCTTTGGTCATAGTTCCAAAATGCTCTCTGAAATGGTTGGATTATTTCACAACTCCACCAACAATGCATTTGTGTCCCATTTTTTTCACATCCCCTCCATCATTTGTCATTTTCTTTTACCATCATAGTATCTTATTTGATAGGTGTGAGGTAGTACCTCAGAATTGTTTGAATCTGCCTTTCTCTAATCAGTAGTGATTTAGAGCAATAGAGCTGACAGGTACATTTTTCTATGCTCTCCTAATTTACTTATGATATTACCCTTTATGTCCAAATCATTTATTTATTTTGACTTTATCTTGGTGCATGGTGTAAGATGTTCATCTGTGCCTGGTTCTTGCCAAACTGTTTTCTGGTTCTCTCAGCAATTTTTGTCAAATTTTGAGTTCTTGTCCCAAAAGCTTGGATGTTTAGGTTTCTCAAATATTAGGTTACTATGGTTATTTACTACTGTGTATTGTGTACGTAATCTATTCCACTGATCCACCACTCTATTTTTGAGCCAGTGCCAGATTGTTTTTATGATGACCACTTTGTAGTATAATTTAAAATCTGGTACTGCTAGGCCACCTTCCTTCTCATTTTTTTTTCTTTGATTCCTTTGGTTTGCTCAACATTTTGTTCTTCCAGATAAATTCTGTCATTATTTTTTCTAGCTGTATAAAGTAATTCCTTGAGAATTTGATTGATAAGGTACTGAATCAGTAAATAAATTTAAGTAGAATAGTTTTTTTTTTTTAACATTGGTTTGGCCTACCCATGAGCATTTAATATTTCCATAATTGCTTTGACTCACTTATTCTTTAAGATTTGATTATTTAGTTTCCTATTAATTTTTCATCTATACCTCCATGTGTTATGGTCTGAAAAGGGTTCATTCAATATTTCTGCATTTATGTATTTGCTTGTGACACTGTTATGCCCTAATACATGGTGAATTTTTGTAAAGGTGCCATATATATCTGAGAAAAAGATTTTGTATTTATATTTTCCTTTCTACTCCTATTCAATTTTCTCCAGAGATCTATCATCTCTAACTTCTGTAAGATTTTATTAATCTCTTTAACTTCTTTTTCATTTATTTTATGGTTAGATTCATCTAGTTCTGAAAGGGCAAAGTTGATGTCCCTCACTAGTATAGTTTTACTATCTATTTCCTCCTGTAATTCATTTAACTTTCCTTTGAAGAATTTGGGTGCTGTGCCATTTGTTGCATATATGTTTAATATTGATATAGCTTCATTGTCTATGTGCCTTTCAGCAAGATGTAGTTTCCCTGCTTATTCCTCTTAATTACATCTAGTTATGCTTTTGCTTTATCTGAGATCATGATTGCTACCACTTTTCTTTTTTACATCAACTGAAGCACAATAGATTTTGCTTCAGACCCTTATTTTAACTTTATATGTGTTTCTCTGTTTAAACTGTGTTTCTTGTAAACAACATATTATTAGATTTTGGCTTCTAATCCATTCTGCTACCGAATTCTATTTTATGGGAGATTTCATCCCATTCACATTCACAGTTATTATTATTAACTAAGCATTTTCTCTATCCTATTATCTTCTATTTATCCTTCTATCTCTCTTTTTATCCTGTCCCTCCTCAAACTTATTTTTTGCTTCTGACCACTGCCTTATTTTATATGCCCTCCCTTTTATTATGATCCCTGTCTCTTATCCTTTTCCCCTCCTACTTCTCTATTGAGTAGGATAGATTACTATTACTATTGTCAATTCAGTATAGATATATATCTATCTATCTATCTATGTATGCTTATATATACATACACACATATGAATGCATGTATGTATGTGTATATTTCTCTTTTTTAACCAATTAAGCTGTAAGGTTCAAGCATTACCTGCCCCCCTGCTATTTCCCCTCTGCTGTAAAACCTCTTCCTTGTCCACCTCTTTTATGTGAAATAATTTTCCCCATTCTTCCTCTTCCTCATCCCTTCTCCTAGGGCATCTCTCTTTCTCACTTATCTATTTTTTTTACAGAATACCAACATAATCGACTCATTCCTGTGTGTTCCTTCTATGTAAAATCCTTCCAACTGCCTCAATAATGATAAAGTTTTCAGAAGTTACAAGTATCATCTTCCCATATAGAAAAGTAAACAGTTTAACCTTATTGAGTCCCTTATGTTTTCTTTCATATTTACCTTTGTATGCTTCTCTTGAATCTTGTATTTGAAAATCAAATTTTCTCCTCATCTCTGATTTTTTTTTAATCAGGAATTCTGGACAATCTCCTATTGAATTAAATATCCATTTTTTCCTTTGAAAGACTATACTTGATTTTCCTAGGTAAGTTAGCCTTGGTTGTAAAATTAGCTCTTTTGGCTTCTGAAATATCATATTCAAAGCCCTCTGCTTCATTTTCTCTTTGATCTAGGAGTTCTAGAATTTGGCTAAAATATTCCTGGGAGTTTTCATTTGGGGATCTCTGTTAGTTGGTGATCATTCGGTTCTTTCCATTTTTTATTTTACCCTCTGGTTCTAGGACAGCAAGGTGCTTTTCTTGATAATTTTGTGAAATATGATCTTTGATCATGGCTTTCAGGTGGTCCAAATATTATTAAATTATTTCTTTTCATTCTGTTTTCCAGGTCAATTGTTTTTCTGAGAAGATATTTCACACTTTCTTTTTTTTACATTCTTTTTTTACATTTTTTACATTCTATTTTTACATTCTTTTGACCTTGTTTTATTGTTTCTTGATGTCTGATGGAATCATTTGCTTCCATTTGCCCAATTCTAATTTTTAAGAAATTATTTTCTTTATCAAGATTTTGTACCTCTTTTTCTCTTTGGTCAATTCTGTTTTTTAATTTGTTATTTTCTTCAGTTTTTTGTGTCTCTTTTACCAAGTTGTTAATTGTCTTTGCATATTTTTTCCTTTGCTCTCATGTCTTTACTTAATTCTTCCTCTATCACTATTCTTTGATTTCAAAAATCATTTTTAGCTCTTCCAGGAATTCTTGCTGGTCTTGTGTCTGATTTACATTCTTTTTTGAGGCTTTGCTTGTGGTTTTTTTGACTTTATTGTCTTCTGAGTTTGTCTCGTTCTTCCCTATCACCACTGTAACTTTTTCTGGTTAGGTTCTTTTTTGTTGTTTGCATATTTTTCCACCCCATTTCATGATTTTGAATTTTATGTTAAAGTTGGGATCTGTTCCTGGCCTAGAGTGAGGTGAGCTGGAGGGGCACTGTCTTAAACTTCAGTCTTTTTCACACTGCTATTTCCAGAGTTATTTCTGGGGATTTGGAAGTTTTTGTTACTTCCAAAGTGGTGTGATAGAGAGAGAGGTATGGTCACTGCTCTCCTGGTCTGTACTCTGGTCCTTAACCCCAGACGGGCCCTGATACCTTGGGACTTCAACTGATACTTCTCAGGGCCCCTGTTCCCTTGGACCAGAAAAAAATACTGTTCTTCAAGATCCTTGATCCCTTGGGACCATAAGTGATACTGTTTCTCAGAGCCCCTATTCCCTTGGAGTCACAGGTGGAGTCACTTTTCCTCAAGGTCCCTGAACCCTTGCAACTGAAAGAAGTACTGTTCCTCAGGACTCTCAAACCCTCTTGACTGAAAGTGTTCCTCTCTGGCCTTGAACTATGCGCCAGAAGTGGGTAAAGGCAATGGCTTTGTCAAAGAGTGTCTGATTCTGTGTCCAGTGTTAGTATAGACATCCCCTGTAAACTCTTTCTGATCAGTTACCAGGTCTCCTTATCATCTTTGGCTTGAGAGCTCCTAAACTGCTGCTGCTTCTGTTGCCACCACCTGGTCTTTCATTTGTGTGGGCTCCAGGCTTGCCTCCACCCCTGTGTCACAGATCTCTCTTCCCAGTCTCCTAATAGGTTGTCTTAGGCTGGAAGAATGTCTCACCCAGACCTTTTGTTTGCTCTGCCACTCCAGAATTTGATTTAAGGAATTATTTTAAAGTTCTTTGGAGGGGAATGTTGGAAGAGCTTGGCTGAGTGCTTTCTCTATTCTGCCATCTTGACTCTGCCCCTAGAAGTGCCATATTTTTTAAAGTATTAACTGTTTCTTAGTCATATCCCACTTGTGTGAAGCTAATTTTTTAAACCCAAGCTTAAAACTTTACATTTACCCCTATTATATTTCACCTTGTACAATTCATCCCAGTGTTCTAGCAGGATTACATTTATCCTTCTCTCCCACCAGAAGTCTTAATTTTTTCAGAAATAACCACATATTTCCAAGGCTAATATCATATATTGAAAACCATACCAAATGCTCATGATTCAGTTCTATCTTGATTCAGTACAGTACTATACAAATATTTACACAGACACACACATATATTGTACACACACATACACAATACACACACACACATTTCCTAGAAACATTTATAAAGCTATATGACAGTCTATTAAGCATTCTATTTCTTCCGGCAAGCTTTTATATTGAATAATACTATTAGCTTGTTTATTCAATGAGCTTATTTTTTTATTTACTAACTATAATGCAGATATTATTCAAATGATGTTTGACTTTAGATATTGAGTTCCAGCCATTAGAATATTAAATTGTTTTTAGTCTTTCATGAGAAGAGAGAAAAGGAAAAAAATAATTTTCAATTCTAGAAGAAAGGATTACAGTTTATACTATAAGAAAGGCTACGTAACATAGATTCTATAACAAAATAAATTACATTACCAAGAAAGGTAATAAAATGTGCTTTCCTAGATACAATGCCAATACTACTTCTACTAGTAATCACAATAATGAGAGGCAGCAGGAAATAGATAAAGAACCTGCTGCAGAGTCAATAAGATCTGGGTTTAAATCCTACCTCTGACACATACTGACATATACTCTGAGGCCCTAGCAGGTCATTTAACCTCTTGTTTCCAAGCAGATCTTTAATTTGCAGAAGAGCTACTGGTCTATATTTGTAGAAGTTACCTCCAACCTTGAATCTCTAGTCATCTCTCCTCTTAGTACTCTACACTCCTTTAATTCAGTTCCATTCTAATTTACAGTTCAACTCTATACATGTCTTATCACTCCTGTCAGATTATAAATTCCTGGCAAGGCAGTACAGTGTAGTGCAAGACGCAGACTCAGAAGACATTCACTCAAATCCTGACTGTTCTACTCTCCATCAGCACAGTCTTGGGCAAGTTGCTTCTCCGGAGTCAGAGTATCTAGATTCCAATCCCACCTGTGAGGATTACTAATTAGGTAATCTTGGATAAATTACTCCATCTCCCCAGTCCTTAGTTTCTTTACCTGGAAAATGAGTGAGTTGGATTAGATGGTGTTTGAGATATCTTCTAAACTGTACATCACTGTTAGCTGATTCTCTCTGAGTCCCAGTTTCCTCATCTATATAACGAAGGGGTTGGGCTGCATGATCTCTGAGTTCACTTCTAATCCTAAATGTATAATTCTATGCATCTTCCTCCAGTACCTACCAGAGTGTATTTCTTCCTTATGGTAATCACTTAATAGAAGAGGACTCTGTTGACAATATGGTGCCTTGACAGCATTCATGTGATTGACCAAGGAATGATATTATTTCCATTTTATAGATGAGGAAATGGAAGCTAGGAGAGGTGAGGTAGTTTGCCCATGGTGTCATAGCTATTCATGGCTAAGCCAGAACTCAAGTGAAAGAAAAGTATTTTGACTAGCTTAGTCATTCCACTCAAGTCTCTCCACTTAATCCTATGTTGAAAGCTTAAGCTATCTGGTAAAGAGCCTAAACAACTAGCCTAAGAGGAAAATATGCATAACCTTTTTTTTTTAACCTTCAAGATATAAAAGAATGTATTGAATGGTTTGTCCTTCCCTCCTACCCACCAAAAAAAGCCCTTATCCCCTCTACCCATCACTAAATTGATCTATTATGTACATGAAGACACAGAGAGATGGTGACTGATGATGATATTAAATAAGACTAATATATAACTGATCTAAACTAATTAATCAACAAGAATTTATTAAGTGCTTGCTACGTCAAGCAATGAGCTAAATTCTGAGGATAATAATAACAATGATATAATGATAATAGCTAACATTTATATAGTGCATACTGTGTGCCAGGCACTGTACTAAGTGCTTTACAATTATTTTCTCATTTGGTCCACATAACCGCTCTGGGAGGTAGGTGCTATTATTATTCCCACTTCACATATTAGGAAACTGAGGCAAATAAGCATTAATTGACTTGCCCAGGTGAGTGTCTGAGGCCATTTTTGAACTCAGGTCTTCCTGACTCCAGGCCTGAATACAAAGAAAAAAACAAAACAAAATAAAATAACAAAACCAAATCCCTCAAGAGCTCACATTGTAATAGGGGAAGATTATATACAAACAACTATGTATGAGCAAGATATGTACAGTGTAGATCAAAGATTCTTTACCTGAGCTATAAGGATTCAGCAGATAGATTTCAGGTGATCTATGAACCTCACTAGGAAAAAAAATACATCCTTACTTTCACTAACTTTTAACCAAAGATTAGCATTACCTTCAATTATGCTTTTTTAAAAATATCCCAAGGAATCCATAAGCTTCACCAGACTGCCCAAGGGGTCCATAACATATAAAAATAGTTTTAGAACCAACCCCTGGAGTAGATGTGGGGGAGGGGTGGTGCAATCTAAGAAGGAAGAAATATGTCTCCTTCTTCCTACCAGTCTCTCAGCTTTTGTCGCATCTACTTTTTGTCCCAAGCAATTCACCAGTCATTGTATTCATATTCACTTAATAATCACCAACCCTCCATTTCAGTTTATGCTGTATCCCAGTCTACCCAGAAAATCCAATAACCCTGTATATATAGAAAAGGCATCGTGATTTAAGTATTCATGAAAGTTATAGAAGTAGTAATAGGAGGCAGTAGGTGCTAACCTATTACATTCCTTGACACAAACCAGCTGGATGACCCTGGCAAGTCACTTAAGCCTTCTGTGCCATGGATAATTCTCGAAAATCTTATGTTGTAATGGAACTGAAGCTCTGTGACAGCTGGGGGGGGGGAGTGGGGGAGCATATTAATCATAAAGCCAAGACACTTCCCCCAAAAGAACCCTAATCCCTTATCCACAAGAAAAGCTATGTTTTAAAAATGTTCTTTAAATTTCACCTGCCAAAAGAGGAACCATTTTCAAAACACTTTGAAGACATTGCTATAGAAACAACCACATATCATGCAATATAAAGAAATGCTAATGATTGTGATTGTTTATTCCTTGAATTTGAATTGAATGACCTTTCCAGTTTGTGTGATAACTTAATATGAATTCCTTTGATTTGTCTCACTCCTTATTCTGAAGAGTTAAGTTTTTCTAACACAAACTAATAATCCTTACCTCACTCCTGGGAGTGGGGAGAGAAGATTTGCTGATCCTTAGTAGGACAAGCAAACTCAACCTTGAAGATACTTCAGAATTTGCCTGAGTTACTTCTCAAATGGTAGGCAATGCCCAGAAGTATGGGCTTCAGCCCATTATTTATAGGTCTCTGCTCCCATTGCTGGGCCAGGATCTATTACAAATTCTTTATTACTTTCTATTCTTCTCCTGTTTTCTTCAGATTGCATATCCAGAGGTTGCAGAGTAAAGTGAAAGTGATTGGGCTGGTATACTGCTTCTGACAGATACTACTTGTTTGACCTTGGCAACCCACTTAAATTCTCTGGGCCTCAGTTTCTTTACCTGTAAAAAGAGGAAGTTGGACTAGGTAACCTTGGAGGTCTTGCCTAGCTCTAGATCCATTATGCCCTGCCCACATTTTCTTCCACCAGGAAACCCCAGGACTTGGCAGGCCTCTGCCCCTGCTGGTCCCCAGCTACTTTTTCCTTGCCTCTCTCCCATCGGTTCCCCTCACCATTCTGTCCAGCCAGTCAATAGGTCCCTTTGGTACAGCAGCACAATAGGAAGCATAAGGAGGAGGGAGCTGTACATGCAACAGTGAAAACTAGTGACCAAAGAGAAAGGAGTGGAAAAGGAGCAGTCATTTCCTTGGTTGATTGAGGCCCAGCAATAAGTGTAACACTCCTAATGTAGGCCAGCTCCCTAGGTGGGGTCCGTGAAATCACTCTGAGAGGCTGGACCCCAGGGTGCAGCTCCATCAGCAGCCCATCAGTTACCAAAGGCAGCTATTTGCAATCACTCCCCAGTGTTCCTCATGAGGAGCAGAATTATTTGATACGACACGAGAGTGGTTGCTGATGCTATGATCTTTAAGCTCGAAATTTTAATTCTGGGAAAGTCAGACTGATCGTACTAAAGCCAGGGAATTTTATTTATAGTTCATGGATATAAGATTTCCAAGGGGAGTTCCTAGAGAGGCACCTTGCTGTAGTGGATAGAACTTAAATTAAACTTGGCCTTAGGAAAACTTGGGCTAAAATTCAGCAGCAGATACTTAATAACTATGTAACCTTAATTAGCTCTAAAATGAGATTAGACCAGATCACAGAGGTCCCTTCCAGCTCTAAACTTAATACTGTAGCCTTCATGGTCCTAGGGTTCCACCTCTACCCATTCTTGGTTATGAGTTGGTCCTTTTCATCCCATAACATTCAGAACCCAGAAGGTTGGTCTTGTGTGTCTCTGTTAGGAAAACTAGGAATCCTTGAACCGACCTATTCCCTTATTTTTTGGTAGGTAGTATAAGAAATTATGATTTTTCTTCAGGTCAAAAGGGATGCAAATGCTGGCCTAGGCTCTGCTATCTATCACATATACTAGGTACACTAGATATGCACTAGTATGTATGGTGTGTGAGTCTTTGGTATTTCCTGAAGGGCAAAATTGAGTTGGAAAGTCAGTACATCACAATAATTTTTTTAAAAAACTCTAACCTCTCCTAAAATATGATTGTCCAGCTGGATTTCTTATTTTGGAACCCTAGATCTAGGGCGAGAATTCCACTTTCCTTGCCCCTTGTCTTCAAAAGTATGTTTTAGTTTTGTTCTGCCAAACCCCAATAAATTGCAGAGTCTGTTCTAAGAAAGAGATAAACGAAATTAGAGTGCATGTGTCCACGGTTTAATTTCTGTCAAGGTGGTTTGACATGCTTTGAATGGGAGTTCAGTCCAAAACCGGGCCCCCCCTAAGGGGGCCACTTCAGAACTCGCTCAATTTGTGATTTGTGGGTACAGGGTTATATGCCTTTGAACAGAAGGTGTTCCCAAGGGATGCCAATCAACTCTGATTGGTCAAAACACTGGGAGGTGGGTTACATTAAAATGAGGTCTTGAGTCTGTGGCTTAGGTCACTATCTTGGTCAACAGGGGCTGGTATCATCATCTGTCATCCAGAAGAAATACCATCCCCAGTGTTGGGAATCTGCCTCCACACAAACCTGAGTATGATAAAATCAATTCAGGCCTAGGTTGGACTTTGACTAAGATAAGAAGATTCAATGCAATCTCCTTATCAGTAATGTCCTTCTGAAGAACTTTGGACAGAAGGCTAGGGGAGGGAAGCGGGCAGGAGGTCAGGGAAAGGGGAAAATGCCTGGGAACTCTGAGTCTCCAAGACACAGATTACCAAGAGAAATCATTTTTCAAAGTCTTCTTCCCCCCACCTACCCTTGATTTCCAGACTTGGAGAAATTGGTCTATTCAATCTTGAATCCATGGCCATGGATTTGGGAAAGCCACTATCTCTATCCCCTGGAGTTAAAATACCTTTCCTCACTTATCCTTCAAGAATTCATCTCCAACCCCCATTGAGTAATCACGTAACAACTTTGGTTGTTCTTATTACACCCTTTTAAAGATTTCTAAGGCACTGTCCTCAGAAGCTTTTCTTGCTTTTCACCAGTGGCTTCTGTCCTAGTTGGTTGGCCTGAAACCAATTCTTAAGTCAATTCTAACTAATGACATTACCTGAGGGATAAGCCAGTATAGCTGTTGTGTCTACCTTATGGATGAACCTTACCTATGATTTAGGCCCACGTAGTCCTAGAACTGCCATGATCACCTTCCCTTCATTTCAAAATTCTGAACTAATTCTATTCTTGTTCTCACTTAACTAGTGTCTAACTCTCCCAGGACACTATTTCAAGGAAGTAATTTGAGTCCATGTTGGGTGTTGACCTTCAGGAATTTACAATTTGGTGCCACTGTATCATACCAATTGTGTCCTATACTTAAGGGTTCAATCTTTATTCATAATCCTGATTTCTAAACATAGTAATCCACATTGGCCTTTTAAAAGTTGGTACTATTGTCATGGTCAGTTGGTCTCCGCTATTTCTATTCTTCTCATTTCCTAAGAAAAGTTGGGGTTTCAGACCATTCAGCACAATTTTGGAATGTTAGAGGTAGAATGGATCCTTAATGATTCTCTAGGGCAGCCTCCTCAGAAAAATTAAGTAGTTTTCCTAAGTTCATACCAATAGTTAGAGGAAAAACTGAGACTTAAACCTGTCTTTTGACTAGAAATATAGTTTTATTTTCAATAATAGAATCCTGCCACCAATAAAAGTTTGTGAACCTGACCACTTCTGTATTGATGGTTCTGTGCTAATAAGACCACTCCCTGCTAGTACCACCAGTCACGCACAATACATAAGAACCAGTTAGGCCCTACAATAAGTTATTGACCTCCAAGAGATATTGACAAGATCATCCTGCTTTGAGTTAGTGACTGAAGCCCCCAATTCTGAACAAGGCAGCTCATGGACAGCTGCTAAAGAAACATCTATTCAAATAGAGCAGACTTATTAAACAATCATATGATAAGACTCAGTGACTACAAGCTAGATAAGGCCAGTCAACCGGAAAAAGGCAGAAATCTGGAAACAATAATCACCAATGAATGGGATACATCTGCCTGACATCAGATGATCAAGTGGATGGGGCTCCAGTAAGTTCTCTTGGTCACCAGAGACACCAATAGGCAGCCAAGTCTAGCAGTCCTCACTCTCAACATGGGGGTGGGTGATTAGAAACATAAGCCTACCAAAAAAGGCACGAACCTAACAGTGCTGCCTATATTACCTTAGTACCGGAGGCTGGCAGCAGCTTTATATGTGGTATTATTTTAAAGGAACTTAATCCTGAAAGTCAAAAGAAATGCAAATCTTTTTTGCAAAAGTTACAGACTGGGTAAAAGAAAAGCCTTAGTAATTGCTGAATGGCATGCGATCAGTGTTTAATCACCTATTATTAAAAAAAAATATCATCACAAGATTGAGAAATATGTATACCAGTACATATTTATCTTTAACTAAAATATTTAGTTCTATTGTAAAAGGATAAAATATCCTCTGAAAACTGTTACCGAGGGGCAAGCTCAAGTACACAGGGGAAAAATTTTGAGTAATCGGTCCTATATTTGAGGAAGTTATGCTTCAAATGAGATTTAAAGTGGCAAGTATGAGTGCTGAAATCTCAGAGAGGTGACATACTCACAAGAGACTGAGTTCCTGAACATTTCTGATCTCTGAACCCTTCCTGGATAAAACTGGCCACTCTAGCAAGAATTATGTTGGCTAACAACTTTTAGTAATTCATGTAAATAGGATCATTGTTCCACATAATCCTAAAACTGGTCTCTAGCATCAGCTTTTCCTGTTTGTCCCTCTACTCCAACTATGTGGTATAGTGAATAAACAGCTCAAATCCTGCCTCACACAACTACTAGCTGTGTGACCCTGGGCAGGTCACTTAAGTGCTGTTTGTATCAATTTCCTCAAATCTAAAATAAGGATAATTATAGCACCTACTTTCTTAGGGTCATTGGGAAGATCAAATGAGATTTTATTTGTAAAGTGCTTAGTACTGTGCTTGGCAGTTAGTAGGTTATATATACAAACTTCCTTCCCTTCTCTTCTCTACTTCTGTTTTTATGAGAAGTTATATAGGAGTTGGTAGAAATATGGTGGAGGCAAATTGAGAAGAAGCTGCCTGGTTAGTGGGAAATGTAAAGGCAGGGGCAGAGGAGCTAAGGCAGAGAGGAAAAGGAAATTCCAAATGGGAAGAAGGTATGGTGTTTCAGAAGTATAGATTAATCCCCTCTGGCAAGATGCAAGCAGTCCTCAAAATCCCAGAAATGTATCTGAGGAAGACCCAAAGAACAATTCTGTAGAATCCATACCTGAGCTGAATTAAGGGTATGCTGAAACTTCCTTAGTCCCTGGCCCAGTTAAAGCAGCTTTGTGAACATACATTTAGAGTGGGTGGGTGGGGATTACCAGTGGAGATGATGGAACTAAGATACCAGCTATTAGAGAATAGTGGGAGAGAACTACAAGAATCCTTTAGGAGAATCTGAGATGGGACTCAGATGAAGGTATGAGTAATACTTTTATCCAGAATCATCTAATTGAAGATGAGGAGAACTCCAGGCTGAGTATTATTACATAGATAAAAGAGAGGTAGAAGATAAACTACTATAATCCAAATAGAAGCCCTCCCTGTTGCTGGCTGGAACTAATGGAGATTAGGAAGGCTTCTACGGGAGGGTTGCTTACTGTCAGACAGATATTACCTAAGGGATAGAAATTGTGGTGAGCTTGTAAATGTTTAAAAACTGATTTTCTTAAAAAATAAATTTATGCACATGTTTAAGTTTCATCTGAATTGCTAGCATTTTATTTATCACTTAAGTCTAGAAATTCAACAAAACAATAAATCAAAACTAGATTCCTAGTATTTGCCAATTTGCAAAATATAAATGCTCATGCTGAAAATTTAACAAATGGCTCTCATGAGCCAGTTGGAGCTGGCTCCAGCACAGCCCTGGTAAATTATATTTGATTTCCCTGACCTACAAATAAACCTGTTCAAGCCGTGTGAATCAGTGTGCTTGTAAAAGGAGCTGGTGACTATACCCTAAAGCAGTAGTGTCAAAATCAAATAGAAAAGGATCCAGGTCAGCCACATATTGACTTAGAAGAACACAAATCAATATTATCTATATTGTACAAAATATTTATTGTGTTAAACATTTCCAAATTACAGTTTAATCCAGTTGCATTGCAAGTTTTGAGTTTAATACCTTGGCCCTGGAGGAGATCAGATACTGAAATTCCCAGATTATCTGGGTAAAAGGAATGGAATTGTGAAATAGAAGGCCCCAAAGTTTATTCAATCAAGAAGAAACTTTTGACAAAAATGTTGATCAAGTATTAATATAAATTAAGTTGGAATCTAATCTAGGAACAACTTGTAAATTATTATTAGTTTATTATTTCTTTTTCATATTAATAATTTGAAGGTGACAAGGGCTTGTCATCCTGTCCTTTCCCCCTCTTTCAAATTTCAAAAATTCTGTTCTGAAAATAAAAGTAAATAATCTTACATTCAAAGAAAGAAGGGAGGAAATGATAATGATTTTTCCTTTTAGAATTTTCTAAGGAAAATATTTTAATTTTACTTTCTAGAAAGGATCATATATCCATATGACTATATATATATATGTATATATACATATATTCTAATTTCTAAAGCATTTTAATAAATGATTTTTGAGTGAAGTTCTGATCAATACAAAAATGTCTTTCTTGGTGTTGTCATGGCAACTTCCCATAAAGTTTGCTTGTAGCATTTGTTTTCACTTCACTGGAACAACTACTCTAAATTTCCTGATTGCTTTGATTATATCTTTCACAGTTGGTCCCCCTTATGAAGGAAGTGTTTGCTGGTGTGGTATGGATTTTGAAATAGAAAATAAAAAGAATTGGTCTTTTTTCAGTCTGTTGGATCCTTTAATTGGACAGATTTTAGGATACTTTCTTCTCTTAAGTTAAATTTTTCTAAAACATGCATATCATCACAGTCATTTGTATCAAGTATAGAAGTAAAACAGAAGTGTGATATGAATTTGCATTTAAATTTGATATATACTATCTTTTCCAATAAATAGACAAAATTTAATCTCCTCACACAGATAGGGAACGGAGATTTATTTCTGTTCCTAGATTCCAAACTAGTCACCAACTTGAGTTGTAAGAGTAAGTAAGTATGACCAACATGCTTCAGGCCTCTGAATATAGAAAGCCACATTATTTCATGTACGAGTTCATTATTTATTAATATTAATATAATGTTATTGTATATTATATGTATAATAATTAATTGTATATAATTGATATTACTAAAATATCAATGGCATTTATTAAGCATATATTTTTCTATACACAGTATTGTGGTAGGATTTGGGGAACACCTTAACTGTAGAGTCCCCTCCAGAAGCAACTGCTGCTAACTTGTACCCAGAGGTTTGGTTCCCTAAAGGACAAATACCTTAGGTTCAAGTTATTTTGTGAATTTGCATACCTAAAACTATAGCTTACCAGCCTCCACCAATGCATTTACCTTTAGTAATCATCTACTCGACAAAGCTACCCTACCACAAAGATATTTACTGAAAGGACCTTGTATGAAGAAAAGTAACAACACATCCTCCCCCACAAAAAAATAAAAAAACAAACAAACCTTCAAACTTCTTTTTTCTTCACATTCTCAGGTAGATGCCCCTAGTTCAGTGTCTGGAGATGGGGAAGGTGGACCAATTGGACTATCCAGGCCTGTTACTATCCTCAGCTCAGTTCTCAATATCCAGAGCTTCCTCTCTTTACTCACAAAACTCTACTGGTTCCATATCAACTTACCAGGTCTGCTTCCTTTTGAGTAAAATGTCTTCAACCCAGAGTTGATATGGAAGATGGAGGAAATTCCATTTCCCCTACCCTGAGAGGTGTGGAACAATTCTATCTCAAAGGCTAAGCTCTATTTCCAGAGAGTTCTCTTCTTGCCTACCAGAGGTCAAATGCCTTAGAACTGTCTCATTTCTTAAAATACTCCCTCAGAAATGTGCCTTACTTTTTAAAGTCTACCAGGGTGGGCTGATTCTTTGGCCGTCTGTCTGATTCTATTAAGCTTGACTGTTGACCTTTATACCTCTTAAAGAGTTAACTTATTGTTGGCATATCTTGGTACTTTAAGGCTTTAACACTGTTTTTCTCTGTTACCTGCCCTTTTTCTTCTGTAAATGTATTAGTCAGTCCTTGTCCTCATGGAGATTATAGACTAGAAAATGGGAATATTGAATATACAAATAGTTATACTAAAATAGTGTAAGGGCACTCAGGGCATGGCATGGAAGGGGAGGAAAGACTATGGAAGCAAGTAGCTAATTCTGATGATAAGTAATGGATACCCAGAAGGTCCAACCCTAAGCCTTCACCTCTATCCAGCCCACAACCCAAAGTTTGGCAGAAGTAAATAGTAAAGAAACAACTATGTAAAAATGATGACTAGAGAATTTTCTTTTAAATAACAAATCCTAAAGCTTATGACAGAAATAGCACTCCCCTCCTATCACCATCACTTGGTACCTTATTCTTTCAAGGTAAATACACCAGAATACAAGTGAAGCCTCAACTCTAGCAAGTTAATCGCATTAGGAAAAAGGCCTCCTAATGTCCCCTAATTTGCTGAGTCAATTGAACTCACCCCATGGAGAAAGTAATAGAAGAAAGTAATTGGACAGAATGGACCTGACTCAAATGAACTATTCCTCCCTTAAAGTTGATATTCATTTCAAAGATTCAGGTCAAATACAGGGCTTTGCACATTGCAAGGACCTAGAAAATGGTGGAATTATTTAATTAAATGATCAGTAGATAAGAGAGTTTACCTATAGTAAGGACCAAGGTGTGAATCAAAGAAGGACACTCAAACTGCATTTTAAAGAATGGGTAAGATTTTAATAGGAAAAGTCCTTAACACAACTCCACCAAATCTGACCCAAGTTTCTCTAATTCTAGATGCTGATTGGCTCCTGCTTTCCATTTCTCCTACTTCCTATTCAATCAGGCATTGGCTGGTGCTCTGGACATCTTTTATTCCAAATGGTTGTGGTTTGTTTGTTTTATTTTGTTTCCCCCCCAAGCTTTTATTGTTGCCTTTGACATTTCTGGATCCCTTCTCCATATTTGAGTCTCCTATTGTGGCTGTATCCCAAACTAACCTTTTCCAAAACCATGCCTAAAGGCTGTTAATCCCTCATCTCCCATGGTAGAACAGTAAAACTTTGATAGGTGTATAGACAATACCCAACTTAACAATAGATTTATTAACAATGTATAAACAAAAATTGCTGGTGGTAGAATTTGAATCTTGAATTCCTCCTTTTGCCTGCACATTTCCACTGGAAAATTCTACTTTATTCTCTAATTCAGAATACCTGGGGAGTGATTAACTTTAAAAGGTAACTTTCCTTGGACAGATTTAGAGATGGAGAGAGGTACTGATTGGAAGCTACAAGAGGTTAGGTATTACTTCTTATCTACAATCAGTACTAGCGCCACCCCACCCCCAGCACCCAGCTCAGTGATCTGAACCTAATAGGTATAAAGAAATGTGAAATGAGGGTCTGGCACAAATGAAGAGTGCCTCAGATGGTGTTTCTACTTAGAGGATGCTAGGAAGAATAGGAAGAGTTGTATAACTCCACAATGAGGACTTATAAAGGAAGGGTCTTGGAGAGACTAGTTGTGCACCTAGTATAACCTGGTTCTCTTTGCTTATGGATATATTTAAAAAGGCCTATCAGATTGAGCTACTATCTCTTTACCTCATTCAGTTTTGGAAGATATTGGCAGCTCTTTTGTTCATGGCATCTAATGAAGAGAAAGGAGTCTGCGATCATGGGAATTTCCAAAAGATGGAAGAGTGAGCCATGTAAATCCAAAAGGCAGAGTACAGGTCAGGTTTCTTATCCATTTAATTAGCAGAGCCCTAGGGAGTAAGAAGTGATATTTGGTTGAACCTTTGGGTTCTCCTCCCAGAAGAAACTTGTTGTTCAGTCATTTAGTTATGTCAAACTCTTTATGACCCCATGGACCATAAAAAGCCAATATTGCCCATAGGGTTTTCTTGGCAAAGATACTAGAGTGGTTTGCCATTTCCTTCTCCAATGTATTAAGGCAGACAAAGGTTAAGTGATTTGCCAAAGGTCACATACCTAGTAAGTGTCTGAGGCCACATTTGAGCTCAGGTCTTCCTGACTCCAGGTCCAACAATCTATCCACTGCACCACCTAGCTGCCTCTTTCCCTTTTAGAAGAAGCTTAGACTAGTACTAATCCAGCAGATCACTATCTTTGGATATGAACTTGGTGGGATTAATGTTGTGTAGGAATTGATCTAAATTGAGCCTACTCCCCCCATAAAGACCAAGATTATATGGGAGAGAGTATGGCTTAGAGGTGTTGGGGAAAACATTTGCAGGTTTGTTCTGGCTACATCTTTAAAGTAAATATTCTTTTATAAAAACCAATAAGTGATGAGCATTTCAATGGAACTAGAATGTTAATGAATGTCCCCCCCTAAAATGGAGAGAACATAGCCAGTAGAGTCTCAAGCCAATAACTGTAGAGAAAAAGCCACTCTAAGGCACTCATTTTCTCCCCCAGCACTTAGTATAGTGCCTGGCACACAATAGGTGCTTAATAAATGTTCATTGATTGACTCACAGAGACCCTTCCATTTCCTCCCTAATGCTAGTGCCTTCCCTCTAAGACAACCCCAATTAATCCCACATATAGCTTGCTTATACATGATTGTTGCATGTTGTTTCCCTCATTAGACTGTGTGCTCTCAGAGATTAGGGACTCTCTTTTGCCTTTTTTTCGTATCTCCACTCAGCAATTAGCCCAATTCCTGGCATATAATAGGTGCTTGATAATGCTTGTTGACAGACCCTAAGGGTAGATGTAGCCAATCTGTCACTCCCTGGGAGAGTGGTTTCAGAGTGTAAACTGTGCAAAAAATCAAGAAACTAAAGAGAATAGAAAGGCTATTGATATCCAGTCATATCTATACCATTAAGTGAGTGTGTAGGTACCAGTGTCCATTTTGTCAGTGTTCATTGAATTATTGAATGGAATGCTTAGTGAATGAGCAAAGATCATCTTCTCTCCCTCCCCATCATCACTACACATACCTTCAGTAGAACTCTTTGATACCCTGTTGGGTTGTTGGGAATCTTTATTGACCAGAGGAGCAGGGGAAATGTGTTTATGGTGTCTGAAGTTGGAAGGTAGGAATCCTTTTGCTTAAAAACAGTATTGGGTACAGTTCATGCACATTATGATTTAAACAGACTCCTTTGGGCTAAAACAAGAGTACAACCACCATTTGAGACATCATTTCTATGGAGGGAGGAGAGTGTTTTGCATTTCAAACAACCAATCTGCAAAATTACTTTTTGATACACAGCTTGTTTGTAAGTTGGAGACTACCTGTACCTTTTAAGCATAAAAACATAATCATCTTACGTGTTCAGGCAATCTCATCCACAGAAGAGAGATATATTGATAATGGCCAAATCCTAGTATAACACAGAAAAACAGTGCTAGCTAGAAATTTAGCATTATATGTAAAATTTCCTTTATTTTCTTTTTCTTTACAAAAGGTTGACATTTCCACCTTCTGTATCTTCTTGTTTATGTGGTAATATTAAATCATTATCTAGATGTGCTGCATGGAAGGTATTGACTAATAAAATATACAATTGGTTCATTATTTTTCTGGTTATGTATGTCAGATACCCATCAGCTATGGTCATGTGTCTGATTGGAAGATCTTTCATTTCAAGAAAAAGTGAAATGTTTCCATGGAGATCAGCTCGAGATAGCCCAGTGACGAATTTCTTGGCTATACTTTCACTTTGGTTTCTATGGTTTCCAGATAGGGAGAGAAAATGAAGTTGTAGATTTTTTTAAGTGTAGAAGGTTATTGGAAAATAAGAAATGCAGTTGAAATTAGCCCCATTCCCCCTGGAGAGGTAACCCCTGTCCATTCAGTAAGGGAAAGGTTTTTGTGGTGAAGATTGCCTCATCATATCAATACCTGCAGTGGTATTAAGATAAGCATCAGAATGAAATGGAAACAATTTGCCAAAATAGTAAAAATAGTATTTTAAAGGAGCCATTTTGGTTTTGAAACATCCTATTATTAATGATTACCAACACCTGGCTTAGACACCCTGCTTCCTCTGCTTTTGTATTAAACCACAATTTTAAAAATGTCAAATTGTATGTGCTTTCCAGTACTACAGTTTTACTTGACTGCCTCATTGTGGTCTGGATATGAGGCATAGTTCTTGAAAGCTATGCCAATAAAAAGCAATTTCTGGCTTTTCCTACCAAACTGAAATTACTTCTCATGGACCAAGGGATGTACTGTATTCCTGTTGCCTAAGAACCAGCCTAGCAAAGCTCAGAAAGATTTAAAAATAAGTTGGCCGTTCTGCAATTGATTACTTTGGCCCTAGTAAATATATGAAACCCAGCTTCTGAGGCAGACCAAAGGATCACACACTTAGAGCTGACTAGGTCCTTAGCGTATGTTTAGTTCAAACCTCTCATTTTTACATATGAGGAATCCGAAGCATAGAAAGTTTATATGACTTGCCCTGGGTCACACAGCCAGCAAGTGTCTGAGGTCAGATTTGAAACAAAGTCTTGCTGAATTCAAGTCCATTGCTCTATCCACTACTCTATGCTGCCTCAGAAAAGGAATCTGATCTATATTACTGAAAGACAATGACACCAGTGATATCACAGATCTTTTAAAATACTGAAATATGTTTTATGTGTCCGTTTTATGTGTGTTGGCTAGCAACACACACTTTCTCTAGAGACCAGCAACAGAAACCAGCTGAACTAGCACAATTCAGACAAATAGTTCTAGCCTGTGTCTGACCACTGCTATCATCATTACTTATTTTCAGGATTCTTGTGTGGGCTGTGCATCAGCACTGAAGCAGCAAAAATCTGACAGATACTTGGACCCTCCCCCACATCACAATGACCATGAAAAAGGAGGAGAATCAGCGCTATGTTCACCATTGCCCCACCATGACTACAGCAGCAACTGATTTCCCTTCTTCATGCATTCCATTTTTTTTCAGTCTAGCATCTACTCTTTCCAAATTCTCTCTAACCACCAGATTTAGGCTGATTTCCATAGACCACCCAGCCACCTTCCTTCTTGTTCCCTACTGGCGTGCTTAAATACCCTGGCAGAAATTCTGGTGCAATCAGTCACTCCTCATTTAACCTATTCCTCAAAGCAGCAGGAGTATCCAAGGGAGTCCTTACCCACAGGGTATATGGTAGCAACTTGGCTTTATCCCTCTTCTCTTCTCCACAGGACTAACATAATTCATCTATCAGGATCAGGCAGAAACAAATTAAAAATCCTTTCAATTCAGTTCAACAAATGTTTCTTAAATGCCTCAGATGCACAATGCATTGTATGAAAACAAAGTAGTATCCGCTCTCAAGGACCTTACATTCCACCAAAAGTGATGGGGTTACAAACACATAAATAAATATAATATAAAGTAATTTGATGGAGGACAGAATATTAACTACTAGCAGGAAGGAGGAGATCAGGGAAGGATTTGCTTGTCACTGAAACCCAGCCTGGAAGAAAGAGAATTCAGAGGGAAATAGACATGAAAAAGAAGTAAACTCCAAACTTGGAGGCAATTTTTTTCAAAAGCATCTAGGGAGGAGATGGAGTATGAAGTTCAGGGCACTTTAGTAGTACAGTTTGTCTAGAATATAGATTTTGTGAAAGGTGGTAATATGAATTAAGTATGGGAAAATGGTCAAGACTATCGTGGAGGGCTTTAAATATCAGACTGGGGTGGAATTTCATGCAATAAGCAATAAGGAACCACTGCATCGAGGCAGGAATGATAAGGCCTATGTGTTAGGGAGATTGTTTTTGTAGATGTAAAATGCATTGGAGAGGGAAAGTGCCTGGGAGCAGGGAGATCTATTAGGATGCTATTGTAACAGTACAGGTGAGAGACGATAGGGTCCTGAACTAATGTATTGAATCCGGGAAAGAAAAGAAAGGGACAGAGGTGAGAGGTATGGTGGAGAGAGAATCAATTAGACTTGACAACAAAATGTATATTTGGGTTAAGAGAAGGGGAAGAAACAAGGATGATAATGAGGTTCTGAATCTGAATGAAGGGGAGGGTAGTGGTTCCCACAACAGAAATATGGAAGCTTAGGCCAGGTTTAGTGGAGAAGATAATCAGTTCCACTTTGGACACACTGACTTTAAGGTGTCTCTGGTAAATTCAAAAGGATCATAGATTTATAACTGGAAAGGAATTTAGAGGAAATTTAGTCCAACTGCATCATTTTACATACAAATGAGGAAAGATTGAGGATCAGAAAGGTGATATAACCTGTCCAAATCCACCGGTAGTAATCATCAGAGCCAGAATTTTAACATAGGTCTTCTGACTCAAAATCCAAATTCTTTCCACTATAGTAAGGAATATCCAGAAAGCAGTTGGAAATACAGGACTATTGATTAGGAGAGATTAGTGTTGGCTGTATAGATTTGGAAGTCATTTACATAGAGATAATACTTGGGAGCAGGTGAGATCACAAGGGAGTAAGTGTATATAGATGGAAGAAAGAGGCCTCAGGACTGAACCCTAGGGGATAATCATTCAGATTTTTGGAGATTAGTTTCCTAAGGAAACCATAATAGGTGTACTATACTATTTCAAAAGATAAGGATGAAAGGATAAAGGGATCAATGGTAGTGTACCAAAGGTAAAGTAATGGCATAGAGTTAAGAGGAATGAAGCAGAAATAAAGATGGAAATTCAAGAAATTACTCTTAGAGTGCTCAAGATCACTAAGGTGGCATAGGCATGAGTAATGGTGAGATCTAAGTTGTCTAAGATCTCAGTGACAGGCAGAATGAAGATATAGATCATTAAAATTGAGAAAGACAATTAATTTGCAGACCAGCATGTTCAAATGAACATTAATATATTTATTGAAATTTCCAAGTATGAGGGCCAGAATAGGTGTGGACAGGAATACTTTAAGCCCAAGTATTTCATTCCATGAGAAAAGGAGAAAGAGTGAACTAGAAGTCAGTGAATCACCTTGAGTCTCTGGATTAGATGATGTACATAGATTGATTATCTCACAGGAGAAAATGGGGGCAAAAAACAGTTTGGAAATAGCAGCATGGAGAATGTCAAGGCATACAAATGGAGGAATGCACATGTAGAGAGCACATGTGACCAAGGCACACATATAGATAAAGTAGGGACCACGTATCTAAGGCTTTCGTGTGGAGGAACAACCACTACCTCCAAAAGGCTGTGCAAATGGTATCCAGTTCCGTATCTGACTTAGAATTTTCCTGTCAAACCCTATCTCTGAGGGGACTTTAATATGTGCTTATCAGTGTCCAGTGAAACACTCTGACCTCTTAATTCATCAACTCTTTGACAGACATGATCTACATCTTTACTCCACCTCAGCCATCTAAAGGACCAGTAATAACTTAGGTCTCAACATTTCTAAAAACTGTGCTATCATGATCTGAGCCTTTGAAACATCCCTGTCTGGTCACAAGCTTCTGTCTTTCCATCTCTTCTTCTCCGTTAATCTAAATCTTACCATGAGATTCCCATGACATTCACTTTCCATTATGCTTCCATCTTCCTCCAATCCAGCATCTCTACCAGAGCACTCCTTTCCTCCACAGAGTCTTAACCATCAAAGACCAGTTCATCTTGTTCCCATACTGCTGAATATTGTTGGAGAAAAGTATACCATTGTGCCACCTAGGTGCACTACAAATTCAGGTTATCTAATTTCAACTGAATCTTCACTGTAGCATAGAAATTCTCTTCTTCACTCTCATTTACTTTGTTGCTTCTCAAAGCTCTAAATCTTTTTTCCCCTCAATTCCCCTTCCCTTCAGGTGACTTTAACTCCTACTTAACCAAGAAAATATGAACCAATTGTCATGAGTTTGTGACATTTAAAAAGTTTGAGAGACATAACTTCTGGGTAGTTAATTTTCTAGTCACCTAGGCTCATAAACTTGGAACCATTCTTGATCCTCCCTTTCCCCTCACTTCTCATATTGATTCCTTTGACATTTTCTGTCAATTTTACTTCCAAAATACCTCTTCAAATCCATCTCTTCTCTACTATCTTGGCTACCACCTTTGCTCCATCCCTTATCACCTCTCACCTTGACAAACGCAATAGCCTCCAAATCTATGTCAGCATTTCCAGGCTCTTCAATCTCCTAACTCATCTATACAATTGCCAAAATAATCTTTCAAAGGCAAAGGCCTGTCCATCTTGACACATGCTCATAAACCATCAGAAGTTCCTTTTTTATTTTTAGGTTAAAATATGAAACCTTAAATTAGCATTCTATGCCCTCCACAATCTGGTTCCAACCTAACTCTCCGGGGTTATGCCCCATTACTTTCTCATAACAAACTCTGTTCTAGTCAAATTGTATTATGAACTGTTTCTGTTCCATCTCTGAACATTGTACATTCACCTAAGCCTACTGCCATGTGCTCCTTCCTCCTTTTAAACTATTAATCTTCATCTTCCTTGTAATCCAAACTCAAGTATCATTTGAGGCAGGCAATGTGATACAATAGAAAGGCCAAGCTTAAATTAAAAGATCTGGGTTTGAACACCAGCTCTGCCATGTGCTACTTGTGTCACTTTGAGAAAATCTCTTAACCTTTTGGAGCCTCAATTTCCTCATTGATAAAATAATAGAGTTGGTCTAGATGGCCTCTATGATTTCTTCCATCTCTCTCTATGATACTATGACCTCCTCAAGGGAAACTTCCTCAATCCTCCAATTATGTAAGCACTTTTCCTCATTAAATTATATTCACTCATCTTTATACTGATTACATTAGAGGAATAAGTAGAATAGATTGTAACAGCGAATATCAGTAAACAGAAAATGTGGTTTTGTCCAAGCACCAAGCAGAGCACCTGATGGAGAGTAAGTCCTTATTTATCATTTATTGAATTGAATAATTCCTTTTCAACACATAAAAACATTAGCTGACACATAAGAGTTATAAAGTTTGTGCATGCTTTTGGAAAATCAAATGCATTTTAATTTGCTAGATTTAGTCAATCTCTTTCTTAAAGCAAATATGTAGCCACAACAATAGAAGGAGAACCATAATGAATGAACTCACAAATTTCTTTTCCTTCTTGCCTCATGACAGCCAGTCTTCAGTCTTTGACAATGTCATATGGTAGCTCTTTCATAACCAAAGGCCACATGTATTCAAAAGGGCCTCAGGTCAGTATTTCTAAAATGTATAGCTGTTCACTGAGATTTCAGGATTCCAAAAGCTTTCTTCTAAACTTAGAAAACAATACCCTCAAGGTTTTCTTTCACTCAGTATAAGATGGTAAGTGGTACTTATGAAGACTAGGGAACGCTGAGCCATGAAAAAATTGTATTGTTAAGTGGATTTCTCCACAAGTACAGAACAGAATGTGTTCAGTCAGATGTACTGCACATGTGACTTCTGTTTTGTTTTCCCTATTTGACGCGAATCACTCCATCATCGGCATGCCATTTAATTGTTAGCATTAAATGCATGTTGTGGATGAAGATGATTTGGGTCAGGAGCTACAATATGTAGCATTAAACTGGTACAAAAATGCTGATCCAAAGCACTGCATTCACCATTTGGGAAAACTGCATAGTATCGTAGAATCATGGGTGGTGAAAGTGATCTCTGGCGGGTCATCTTTTCTTTTCTATTGCTTTGTGACGAATTGATTTCATTATCCTTATCCTCTCTCCTAGTGTCAAATCCAAACTCAAATGTTTTATCTCCCATGACAGCACTAACATCCTGCTGTTGTTTATTTCTTTTCCTTACTATTCCCATAACTGTGTGGTCTTCTCCTTCCATTTAACATAATGGTTCTTTGCCACAATGTATGGCGATTACCTCATGCCATGTTTGTGTGGACTAATTCCTATCTGCACCTTTCCAGACAACTTATTTTGTTCTTCTAGATTTCTACATTTAGCATATTTTCCTGCACTTGATTCATATTCACCAGTTTAGAACTGGGAGAGACTGTAGATAGAGATCATCCAGGCTGACCCTCCTATTTTAGTTATTTAAATTTTACTTTTTTACATTAATATATTTTTCTCTTTCTCTTTTTCAATTTCTTTTAACTTGAAAAAATATTTTTTTTAAATACACATTGTTGTTTGTTTAGTAGGGTCTGACTCTTCATGACCCCATTTTGGGATTTTCGTGGCAAAGCTACTAGAATGATTTGTGACTTGCCCAGGGTCACACAGTTATTGTCTAAGCCAGATTTGAACTGAATCTTCCTGATTCCAGCCCAGTGTTTTATCCACTCTGCCATCTAGCTCAGTCTTTGTGACCCCCTTTTCATTTCTTTGTTAGTTTGTTTGTTTTTGGCAGAGATAACTGGAGTGATTTGCCATTTCCTTCTCCAGCTCATTTCACAGAAGAGGAAACTGAGGCAAACAGGATTAAGTGACTTGGCCATGGTCACACAGCTAGGAAGTGTCTGAATCCTCATTTGAACTCAGCTCTTCCTGACTCCAGGCCTGGCACTCTATCCACTGCCCCACCTAGTGCTTAGTCAAGCCCAAAACACATGATAACATTGGCAATGTACAAAGATGTGTGTCTCATTCTGCACATTTAGTCCCTCTGGAGGAAGGCAATTTCTATCATCATTATCTTCCTGAAGCATGGTTTGTCCTTGCATATGGAAATATCCATTCTTTATCTTATTTATTCCTTATAGACACCTCAGTGAGGCAGACAGCACAAACATCATTATTTGCTATCATATTTTTATATCTATCCCATTCTTTATACTTAGCATACATGGCTACCATCCTAGCTCTGGGCCTCCTCTCTCTCAACTGGCTTATTGTAAAACCTCCTACTTGGATCTCTTCTCCCACATAGTTATCAAAATAGTCTTCCTAAAGGCCAAGTTTGACTGTGTACCTGCTCAAGAATTTTCAGTGACTCTATTGCCACTAGAATAAAATTCCTTCATCTACAAACTCCAGATTATCTTTACAGGCTTAGTGCATGTTACTCTAGTTTGTGTACCCATGTGCCCAACCAACTTAACTGACCACTTGTGGTCCCCAAACTTGGCACTTCCTTTCCCACTTCCATAATTTTTCTGTATCCGGTCCCTCAAATTAATTTCCTTTTCATCCTCACCTCTTTGAATCCATAGTTTATTTCATAGCTTAATTTATGTACTGTTTCCAATGAGAAGCCTTTCCTATTAATTCTTTTTTTTAATACTATACCTTTTCTTAAATTATCACTCTAGTAAGGGGAAGCTCCCTGTGGACAGGGACTTTTTTTTTGACAGGGACTCTTTTTTAGGTCATCTTTGTAGCTCCATTGCCTAGCATAGTGTGATGTGATTCTTTCCACTATCCCATGCTGCTGTCCAGACTTGGCTTAAGTCTCCCCACCTTTTCACTTTCATTTTTCAAGGTGTTACTGCTTACCTGTGACCTCTGGTATATTTTTCCTAATTTTCCAAATATACGTCATGAATTTAATGAACAGTTTCTGGTAAGAGTTGCCTATCATTCATTATAGCCCAAAAGCCTATTGTATTTCAGTGATACAGTTTTCAGGAATCTAGTAATTGTCTGAAAATCTGTTCCCCAAAGTGCTACTCAATCTAAGATACCACTCAAATCAAAACTAAAGCATAAAGCAAGGGAATTTCTGTAGTAGAGTAACACAGCAAAGAACATGCTTCTAGAAATAGATGTTCGGTAGTGAAAATAGAATCACAAAGAGGGAGAGAGAAAAGGAATGAAGATAGGAAATGGGAGGTTATTCATGATAGCAAGGACTACAAAGAAAAAAGGTTCCCTTGTGCTGATGGTTGTAAAACTAAAGAAATATAGTCTTCATAAATAGAAAAAAGGAGAGAATATCTGGTGAGGATGAAAGGAGGAGAGGATTGTACTGTATATTCTATGCAATAAAACTGTCTCTTCAGGTCAGAGGAATGAACTTATATTTATTGAACCTGAGACAAGCCAGTGAAGTGAAATGTATTGTTTACTCCTTTACTACATTAATTTTTAAACCAAAACCTATTAAGAATGGTATATTTACCTTGTAGTGTGGAGGAGAGAAATAATAGCATCCTTTCTAACTTAAACATTGTGAGGGTCAGTCTCTTCAGAAATAAAAGGTTTTCTTTTCAAAGAAGGGGTAGAGTCCATTTCTTTTTGCATAGGAAAAATGTGCATTTACAAAACATGCAACTTACATAAGTAATGGAATTTAAGGAGTTCTCAAAAGATTATATGCCTCTAGACACCTACCCTACTCTCCTACTACAGAACCTGAAATTCCACCATTTAGAATTTACCTTTCTAGTACCAGCAAATGGTTGATATTATGTTCAATATGCTAAGCTATCTCTCAATGAGGAGGTTTAAAGCCAATGAAGGTTGTTTCTTGCTATGTATAACATACACGTATACATACACATATATACACATACACATACAATTGCATATGTGTATACACACATATATGCACATACACATATGTGTGTGTGTGTGTGTGTATAAAATTTGGAGCAAAGAGTGGAGTGGAGTATGATACCTCTCAGAAGCTCCACTTGTCTTTTTTGTCCTCCACTCCTCCTTAATTTGCAATAGAGACTCAAAGGATATTGGAAGATTGAAGTTAAAAAAAATTAGTCCCAGATCTGCATACTTTCTGTGAGGTTTCTTTGGCAAAGCCCCATGAAAGGGGATATGATGTCTGGAATCCTCAAAAATGGTTAAAACAGAAGTTACAAGGAGTTCCTAATTTTTTTTTGAGACTTGAAACAAGTATGTAGATCCAAGTAACAGGAAGTTATCTTTTTGTTTTCTTTTTAAAGCAGATTCAATCAGTCAACAAACATTTATTAAATTCTCTATATGTGGCCAGTCACTGTGCTAAGCACTGGAGACAAAAGAAAGGCAAAACCAGAGAGACAGAGAGAGAGACAGAGAGAGAGAGACAGAGATAGAAAAAGAGAGAGAGAGACAGAGAGAGAGAGACAGAAACAGAGAGAGACACAGAGAGAAACAGAGAGAGAGAGACAGAGACAGAGAGAGACAGAGACAGAGAGAGAAAGACAGACAGAGACAGACACAGAGAGAGACAGAGAGAGACACAGAGACAGAGAGAGACACAGAGACAGAGACAGAGAAAGACAGAGTGACAGAGACAGAGACAGAGAGAGACAGAGACAGAGA
>NW_020954596.1:55372275-55410277 GCF_900497805.2 Vombatus ursinus
GAGATAGAGAGAGACAGAGAGAGAGAAAGAGAGTACCTCTCCTCCTGAAGCTTACATACCAATTGTAACCCTGGACAAATCACTTAACCACTCTTATTTTCAGTTTACTCATCTGGAAAATAGAGATTGATAATACCCACCCGACAGAGCCTCTGTGAGGATGAAATGAGATAATCTATGTAAAATACATCAGAAGTCTTAGCAGAAGTATCAAGTAGCTGGAGGGACACAGAATGTCTGTAAAACATGGCATCTGAGCTGAGTCTTGAAAAAAGATAGGAATGTCAGGAGCCAGAGGAGAACATCCCAGGTATAGGGGTCCGCAAGAAGTAGGATTCCATGTTCAAAGAATATCAAGTAAGCTATTATTAAAGGGGAATAATATCCAAAAAGACTAGAAAGGTAGTGAGAACATTAAATTGATTCTGAGTCATTTTTATTGATTCATTTAGTTAACTGATTTTGTCTTGTAACTTTCTAATTCATGGTTCTTTGTCTCTGACCTTAATGCAGAAATTCAGCCAGTGTGTAATGAGTTAAGTGTTGAGATCTAGTTCTCTTGCAGTGATAACACTGTTCTATTCTTGTCTCAAGGAAATCTGCTATCCTTGTGGGATGTGGGTGGACACAAGGGATTCTGGTCTAGTATCTTTACACCACTGAGCTATCCTTTAAGCATGTCTGCTTTGTTCTCCAAAGAAGACTGGTCCACTATCTTTTAATTTTGCAGGTACACTCAAACAATGAACTTATCTAAGTCAGGGAAGGGAAAGAGGCAGCCTGTTGCTAGCCCCTCATTTCCAACTTGCAACCAATCATATTATTCTCCATGCCTCAGCTATGTAACCCATCATGTTGTCCTTCTGGATGTCATTTACCCTGCTCTGTTCTTTGTTCTAGCCTTATAAAAATTAGTTAACTCCTCACCTGGGGAGTCTTTGGCATAAATAGAGTGAAGCCATTGATTTCTTTATTAATAGGTTTGTACCCTGTTAAAAAACTGTTTTCTTGCTTAGAGAAAATGTTCCTCAGTTTACCTTTCTTGAATTTCACTTGCAATAGTTGAAAGGGGCCAGGTTGTGAACAGCTTTAAATTCCAAACAGAGTACTTTATAATTTACCCTGGTAATAGTAAACCACTGCAGCTTCTTAAGCAAAAGAGTAAATTTTTAAGATGTACACTTTAGGAAAATAACTTTGGCATCTGTACAGAGGATGAAAAAGAAAAGAGAGAACATGAGGCAAAGAGACCAATTAGCAGACTACTGTAATAGCCTAGGAAAGAGATGATGAGTAACTGGACAAGGAGGACACAGGGGGGTGTGGGAAGCATTTATTAATTGGTTACTATGTGCCAAGCACCATGTTAAGTGCTTTATTAATATGTCATTTGATCCTCACAACAACCATAGGAGAGAGGTGTCATTATTATCCTCATTTTACAATTGAGGAAATTGAGGCAGACAGAGATTAAGTGACTTGCTCAGGATCACACAGCTAGTAATTGTCTGAGGCTGGATTTGATCTCATGTTTTCCTGACTTCAGGCCCAGTGATCTACTCAAAATAGCAATTACATGGTTTGACAACTTATTAGATATGTGGACTGGATATAAAAAATCAAAGAGGGTATGTTCAGTATGTGAATAGGGAAAATTATGAGGATAGTGAATAAGGAAGTTCAGAAGAAGAGAGGATTTGAACTTTATTTTTGATCTGCTGAGTTTGAAATGTCTGTGAGACATAGTTCAAAATATCCATTAAGCATTGGGAGATGAGTGATTAAAGCTCAGAAATGAAACGAGGGCTGGATATATAGATCTGGGAATCATCTACATAGAAATAATAATTGAACCCAATGAAATTGATGCTATTACCAAGTGAGATGGTATAAAAGAAAAGAAAAGGTAAAAAAAAAGGAAGGGGCAGGCTTTGGAGGACACCCATAATAATTAAAAGGCATTATAATGATGTCAAGGTCCAACAAGGAGACAAAGAAGTCACAGTCAGGTGAAGAACCAAGAAAAAGTGATGCCATGAAAACTCAGAGAGCAGAAACCAAAAAAAAAAAATGTGATTAACAGTGTCATATGCCACAGAAAAAAAGTCACATAAGGATTGAGAAGTCATAAGATCTGACAATTAAGAGATCATGCATAACTTTGAAGAGAGTAGTTTAGGTAAGAAACCAGATTGCACTGAGTTGAGGAGAGGATAAGGAGAGAGGCAGTGGGGGTACATAGTGTAATCGACTTTTTCAAGCAGTTTAGAAGGAAATATGAAAGGTATAAAATGATAGCTAATGGGATAACAAGATCAGGTGAGGATTTTTTGAGGACAGAGAGACATGAGTATTGTTGCAGGCACACACAAGTAATTGAACTAATAGTAAAAGAAAGGATAGTAAAGGAAGCAGTGTCAAAAGTAAGCCAGGTCTCAATGAGTACCAGAAGATGAAAGAAGTGAGAAAAGAATATTTTTAAGATGAAAGTTTATCAATTATCAAATAGACATTCCAGAGGCTCAGGCAAATCTAGAGTGAGACCCTGGTAGAGGGCCGAGGCGGATAGCAGTAAGGGAGCAGGTAAGGAGTAAGGTAAAGAGATTTGATCTTCAACATCCAGATGTTCAGTACTACTCAGATAGGAGGAGTGAAAAGGGGTGGAAATATGCTAACATTTGAGGAATGAGACCAGGCAAATGGAAAAGGATGTGTTGAGGAGAGCAGATGATCAGATTTAAGGTTATCCCTCCAAGTTTGACCATGTAGAAGTCTAGTGACTCATCAAAAAGATGTATTTAGCAAGGGGATTCCAGTATCTCTGTTAGGGGACAGGAAGTAATGCTATAAAATAGATTGAGAGTTAGACATTGAGTTGGACTGAGGGGCCAAGTTGAACCAAAAACACAAATATTTTGAATCACTCACATTCTCTAGCTGACCAATAAAAATAAAAGTATCAGTAGGGGCTCATTAGTTATGTTTGAGGGGATATAAACCTACACCCTACCTAAAACATGGAAGGCCTTTTTCTTCAAGGTCCGTATTTGATTGAGGAGTATGCCAAGATGCTGCAATGTGGGAGCTCATCTGGGAGCTCCATTTTAGATATGTTAGTATTGCAGGGATTCATTGAAGGAAAAGTAAAATGAAGGCTGTAATTGTGTGTGTGTGTGTGTGTATGTGTGTGTGTGTGTCTTCTACATTCCAAAAGAACTTCAATGCCCGAGGTTCTCCCTTTGTCCCCTTTGATGATCAGGTGCATGAAAAACCTTTCTTAATCACTAAAACATCTGAAATAAAGGCACTACGCCAGGAGGAAATGGCAAGATCCATTCCTCTTATGAGATATAAGTGGTACCTCAGGTAAGAACTCCAGCTGAAACCCATTTGATAGTAGCAGTGGGAACCCCTTAGTAGAAAGAGTGACACTAGGAGGAGCAGAGACGCCATATCCAGAGATTAAAAAAAAGCAAGTTGTAGCAAAAATATGATGAACTGCAATACTCAGCAGGGAGCAGACTCAGCAGAGAGCAAAGCACAGTAGGTAACAGGTTCAATAAAAGCCACATGAAGCTTTGCATCATGACAGAAGTGAGTCATAGATGTCCCCTGGTCACACACATCCCCCATGTATGTGCCCTCTGCCAAATTAGAATAAACTACTCTCCTTCAGAGAATGCCATGAACCATGACTCAGTCATTGAAGAGCAATTAAAGAAGTAGAATATTGAAGTAAGGCTGGCACTGAAATCAGAAAACTGGGTTTGAATCCCAACTATATCCTTTACCATCTCCATGTACTTGGACAAATCACTCAACCACTCCAAGCCTTATTTCTCTCATATGAAAAATGAGTTAGACTTTGACCCCTCTGACTTGAAAATCAAAGTGATTGGAGCTGGAAGCTTGTGATCCATATAGAGATAATGACTCTTAATCAACCCCACAGTTTGTCATCATCATTCAATTCTGCCAATCATTTGAGAGCCAAGGAAGATTTAGCAGGAGAACAGTACAAAGAAGAAAAAAAGGACTTGGAAAGAAATCCTTTGTTGGCAGGAGCATGAAGTGTCTCAGCCTTAGGGGAGATGCTCACAGATGTTTATCCTCATGTTTGTCTAGAGCCAAATGTCCTCTGAAGAGGAGGGGGCCAAAATACAAGTTAAAGGAATAGGGGAAAGGACAACTCCACTAAAATGAGAAGAATCAGTTATAATAATACAGTGAGGTGATTTTATTTAGACAAATTAAATAGGATAGAAAGAATTGGTCAAAGGACAAAGAGAGAGACCTAGAGAGGAAGGTTATTATAAGGAGCAAGAGCATGAGTATTTCTAGGAAGCGTGAGCAAGGTGGTTTTGTGAAGGGATAGAGATAGTGACTGCAATCTCATTGCAATGTGAAGCCAGAAGAAGAAAGTTTGGGGAATCAGATAAATAAATGACTTTGCCACCTTGGTAGTTGAGGAACAAGTGTAAAGTTTGCCAAAATCAATTTGGTCCAAATCTCCCAAACCATGAAAATCTATTCCATGCAATTTTCTGAATTGTTGAGGTGCCGGAAAGAACAGGCAATGAAAGGAAGGGGGTGGCCTCTGGGCATTTAACATAAACAGAGTAGCCTAAGGTCATTCTAATGTCAGCTAGAAAGTGGGGCTTTTAAAAACCTGCTAGAAGGATACTAGAGGTTCTGAAAACACAAGAGGCTTATGAAAGAAGTGAGATATAGAGCATGATTATATGCTGGTCTAGGGATGGGGAATACTGGAGCATCCCAGAGACCTTGGGGGAAGACACCGATATATACTTGAACAAAGACTCTCTTATTGTCCTCTGAGCCTAAGGTACAAAGATTCACCTGAGTGCAGGAATTCTGGTGGAATTCAGTGGTGGCCAACCTGTACAATCTTAACTACATACTTTGCCTTTAATATCAAATATGCTGGGTGGGAGTGGGGAGGAGAAGTAATTCATATCAATGTAGGATTTGAGCAGTAGAGCCTAAAAGAACATAAGGAAATGTAAAAATCCAAACTTTTAAGATCTCTAACTTTTACTTGCATTTGGGATCTTGAGACACGGATGTGAAGCTAATCAAATCATTGACCTTTCTGAGCTTCAATATGCCCAATTTTAAAATGAAGTCATTCAACCTAAAGATCTGTGGGTTTTAGTGGACTACAAAATCAAGAGCAGTGTGACATGATAGCTAAAAGAATTAATGCATTCTTAGGCTGAATTAAGAGAGACAAAGGTACTTGGGACATTGGAAGAGACTGCATCTCTGAGCCTGGTTTTAGATTGGCTTTAGACAGAACAGATCTGGATTGTCTGCTCAGTCCTGAGCACCACATTTTTGAAAGGACATTGATAAGCCAGAGGAAGATCAGAGCTGTGAAGAATCTCAGTCATACCATATAATAGTTAGGGTAACCAAAGATGATTACCCTGTAGATGAAAATTTTAAGGGTAACATGACAGCTGTCTCCAAATATTCAAGGAGGGAAGTCACAGGATAATGGAATTAAACTTCTTCTGCTTGTCCTCTGAGGGGAGAACTGGGAGCAATAAGGGCGAATTTCAGAGAAGTGGATTTTGTTTTGATGCAAGAAAAGATTTCTTAAGAATGAGAGCTACCCAAGAGTGGAAGGTGCTGGTTCTGCTTCAAGGCATCTTTTCATCAGCTTCTTTGCCATCCAGACCAGAGAACATGCCTTGAAGGTTTTGGCCACTCCCAACTCACCATACCATCTTCTTACCAATTGCCCTGCTACAGCATAAATAATACCACACCCTCCACCACCTTCCCATTCTCCAAGTTTGAAACAAAGACAAATCACCTCCTAGAAGGGGTGTCTCAATATTCTCCCCTTATGGTCCCACATTCCAATCCTGCAATTTACTCACTCATTCCCTTTTGCTCCAGGTTCTTAGAAATATTTATGTTCAAGGTCTTGATAGTAATCACATTCTCTCTTAATCCCTTGGTCCTTTTACCAGTCCTCTCAATCTTACTTAATTGACTAAATAGAATTAGCCAGCTGCACTATAATAATTGGTTCTTTCCATCTTGGGGGAGTTGCATTTTCCTCTACGGTCTCTAAAGTAGCCTGGTAAGAAACTCCATTAAACAATGCAGATCTGAGAATGTCCTGAAACCTCCAGAGAGGTGTCTGAGGTCCTAAGAGGTTAAGCAATATCTCTAAGGAAGGATTTGAACCCTGGTCATCCTGACTTTAAAATTAGTATTCTCTCCACTACAGCAAGGGTTCTAAACCATTTCTGTATGTATAATGGATCACTTTGGCAACCTGGTAAAGCCTATAAATTCCTTCTCAAAATAACATTTTTAAATACATAAAATGAAATACATAGAAGCATGAAAGACCCCAATTATAATGAAATATAATTATCATGAGTGAAATTAATGAAGTCACAATTTTTTTTAAATTCATGGATATCTTGTTAAAAAACCCCTGATCTATAGCAAGGCTTTTTTAACTTTTTCCCCTTTTCCCAGTTAGGCAATGTTATGTGGCCTGAGGGCATATGGAATGCAAAGTGCACATGCTTTGTGTTCAGAACCAAGGCTGCAGTAATGTTGTGCAATGCAACACCTGCAAATGCTGCCAGAAGCACCTCCGATTCATTACATATTTGATTTTTAATTACTTTTTGGTCCTTGAGTGTTAAGAAACTTTTTTACTGTTGCCAAATTTTCAATAGACCCACAGGTTAAGAAGTGTTGATCATTAGATGGGACATAGAACAAATTTTAAGGAGTGAATAAGTCCAGTGTATAGGGTATTATGAGGACTAATTGGAGGGCTACAGTGGTAGCCAACGGGCAATTATGGGGCTGTATGCAGGCAATGGAATAGGGGAAGGGGAAGTTATCTGAAAGGTCAGATGGGATAGATGGCATCAAGGATCATCAATTTTAGAATTAGAATGGAACTTAGAGGTTATCTAATCTAATTCCCTTATTTCTGAGATGAAGAACTGAGGCCCAGAGAGTTAGAGTATCCAAGGACATACAGTAACAAAGCCAGGATCTGAACTCAGATCTTCTGACCTCAAATCAAGCACTCTTCCCATTATGCCATACCATTTGCTGACACACTATTTATTCACTTTCTTGCTAATAACTGAGTATTCCAAGGAACCAAGCCTGTGAAACAATGCTGTAGTCACTGGACTCACTTGCAAAGTAATTGAATGAGTGAACAATAGCAGCAGAGTAACCTGAAAGAATTACAGGAACTGCCTGAGAATAAGTGAGACAGCAGACAAATGTAACAACCAATAAAAGCACTATAAACTAGAAGAATATTGCTCTTCAGCTATACAATGAATGATATGCTTTCAAATCAAAGGCTCCCGAACAGCATTATTCTATTGTAAAGCTTTCACTTCTATTGACTTTTATTTCTGTTGCCACCTCCCTTTTAAAATTCCGGAATATTGACGCAAAATATAAGAAACAATAAAAAAGCAATCTTCTTCAAATAAAAATTTGTATGCCCTGCAGTAAATCTTGAGTTCATTTTTATATTTCTCAGAAGAATATCAAGCTAAAGCAGGGATTAAGTGTACACAGTGCAAAGTGTCTCCCATCATGACTGCTTAAGCTTTCAACCTTTTCAGGAGGGGGAAAATAGGAAGTGAAAAAGAAATAATGTGACTGAAGGAAATGCTGAGGTGTTTCCATTTCCCATGTAATGGCATCTATGAGTCACCAAGTTGATGGGTACTGCAGCCATTTGCTTAAGGCTGTGTATTATGTTAGTTTGTTGAGCTTAAAAAGTTACGTAGGTATCTGCTTTCTGAACAAATGGGAAGTATGTATTATAGCAAAGACTTACTGTGTTCCTAGGAGGAAATAGCCCAGTGGATGGAGAGCTGGGGAGTTCATTTATCTCAGGAAAGATATGCTAGCTAAAGAGAGAATAGATAAAAGGTAGCTACTCTGTTCATGTTCTTCCTTCCCCATTGAAAGTTTAGATAAAAGGAGAATTTTTCATTCCACTCAGCATTCTAAATCAATTTCGATAATGTTTCAGGAAGGGGAAAAATTGTAGTATGCCTCTAGGCAATTTCTCTGGCAAATGTGGGTTCACCAAAACTGATGTGCTTGAGCTTTAAGTATACATAGGGTTCACTATTCACATAGTGTTTTCTATGTTCCCCAACGATCACCAGTTCCCAAGGAGGGAAGAATAACAGAGAGGTTAAAAAACTCTTTGAAGGTCACACAGGAAATTAATGGAATGATGGTGCAAAGAATTCATAGCCCTTAGTCATTCTTTTCCATCTATAGGTTTCTTCCATGTGCATTTATGCACACTTTTGTTAGTATTATGTGATCCCTTTATAAAAAATTCAAAGTTAACATAAGTTCTTGTTGTGTGTTTTTATGTTATTTGGGACACATTATATGATTATAATAATGAATCATGTCATAATGATAGTCTACTCCAAGGGTCCTTCTGCGTTCCTTGTATCATGGACCTCTTGGGTTGCTGAAGCATATGAACTCCTCAAAATAATGTTTTTAAATTCATAATATGAAACATGTAAGATTACAAGAGAAATCAAATGTACCTAATGCAGTTATCATTTTTTTTTAATTCATCAACTTCATTTTAAGAACCCTGTTCTGCATTTTTTTTTCTTGTGAGAATGCTTAATATGTAAAACTTCCCATGCTTTTGAAAGAATCAATCAACCAACAAACATTAAGCTCCTGCAATGTACAGTTACTGTGCTGGGTACTAGGGAAGTGAGGTCAAAGAAAGAACCAATCCTTACTCACAAAGACCACAAGGCTTTATATTAAAGGACTCAGAGCAAGTATGTAACAACATACAGTGAAGCAAGAAAGGGAAGTATCATTAACAGGAAGAATGGACATGACAAAAATGGGAGTAAAGAAAGTTCCTCAAATGTTACTAATTCCACACTTTTGTATAGAACAGCCCAAGTTACAAGTAGGATAATTTCCCCAACATTAGTTTTTATATCCAAATGATTATTTAGATGATCTCTTCTATCAATTTATTGTTTTCATTTCACGTCCAAAAGTTATGGAACCAAGTCATTCTATCATGGAGATGTTTTGGCATATGTCAAAATAAAATGGTTATGACCTCTTTAAACCCCTTGCCTTAACAATTAGCTATGACTCTTCTTATGCTTTTCTGAATTAACACTTCTCAGCCATGTCTTTTGAGTAGACGTTTATTTCCTTTCCACACGACCCTTCAATCTAATAGATACTCTATAGACAGAAGTGCTGCATAGGTGAAGTTGAAATATGAAGGTGAGGAAGGAGAAAGACCAGAACTCCTGTTTCCTTTTTCACTGACTAGATCAGTTATTAGACTACACCACACAAATCAGTATTGGGATGGTAAAATTTTTTGGTAAAAATTAAAACTTCTGCTGACTGGCCTGATAGTAGCTGCCATTTCAGTCAGACAGTCAATATTAGTGGAGAGAGTAATAAGTTAGGACATCCTACTTCTATATTTTTAATTGCTCCACAGCTATTTCTGGAGTTCCAGTAATAGCCAATTCTTGCATATGGTTTTGATTGCCTTTTTCTGCCAATAGAATAAGAATTAGATCACTGAGCCCTTCCTGTATACTTTGAAAGGTTTAATTCAATCTCAAATATTTTCTATCTAAAAGAAGATTTATGAACATCTTTCCTTTATATAAAAGCATGCAACTGTCAGAAAGGAGACAGAGGTAAAATAATTCACTTTACTTATACCCATGTGTCTTATGAAAAAGCTTGTATTCACCAAGGATGATCATTACCATAAATAATATGTCACTCGCTTACTAATTCAACCAAATCACAATATGTTTCTCAAAGAGTTAGGATTGGAAACAGGGCTGGAACTGCACCAGCAGCAAATTCAGTGAATTAAAGTAGAAGTGTGGAAGGAAAAGTTATGCAGAAGTCATCACAAATGCAATGTGGCAGGAAGGCATTCCCCTTACATCCTGTCAAATTTAGGGGGAAAGTGGGCCCCAAGAGATGGGTGGCAAATGTGTCCAATACTTCTGAGGAACCTGTCTGGATGGCAGTCACCTGAAGGAGAGAGTATTCCCTCCTGGAGAGGAAGTGTTTCCCCTCAATGGAAGAAGTGACTCTTCATCAACTCTAAGATAAAACACCAAATTCTCTCTGGAACACTGGATAACCTCTTACCGTCTGATTCCAACTTATTTTCCAAACTGACTTCACATTATCCTTTCTCTTTTATTCTATATTCCAGTCAAACTGGCCTACGTCCTGTTTTCCAAATGTGACCCTTCACCTCCCATCCCTGTGTCTTTGTACAGCATGTGCTCTCAAGCCTAGAAGATACCCCACCTCAGCACTGCCTCTTGGAATTCCTAGCTCCCTTCAAGGATCAGATCAAATATCACCTCTCACACCCAGTGCCCCACAACTTGAGGGCTCTGAACAGAAAATGATTTTGCATTTAATTTATGTGATATATGGATAGGTACAAAACCTGTGATTTAATCAAACTAATTACATGAACTTGTGATTTAATTGCTATAGGGAACTACCAGGTAAGCAAACTCTCTACCAAGGTAAGTCTAAAGTCTTAGAGGGCTGGTCCTAGAGCACTAATAAGTTACATGATTTACACAGGGTCACACAGTCCCTATGTGTTAAAGACAGGACTTAAAATGCAGGTCTTCCTTGCTTTGAGACCTGCGCTCTATCCTCTGTGCCACACTTCCTCATCTGAAAAAACACATCCTCACAGCAAAAACAATTTGATTGCAGGAATGTTTTCATTTCTGTTTTTGTTTCCTGTGCCTAGCAATTTATTTCACATACTAGGCCCTTAATAAATCTTATAAAATTTAATTGAATCAAATCACATCAATGATGATGAAAGGGTTCTTTGGGGTCCGTAAGCACTTGGAAGCTCTGCCCCTTCTGAAATGCAACCCAGTCTCTTCCTCCTACCCGCTTTCTTGTAGGTTATTCACCATCAGTAGATTGGAGGCAAGAAGGTTGGGTGCCACCTTTAGTGATGTGAAGTTTAATTTCTCTTTTAGGTATCTAGAAGAAAAGAGTTGGTAAAGGAGAAGGAAGTCATGAGACGATTTGTTCATCATAGACACCAAAAATAGTTACATCAGGACATAGACTGTTGGCTTAGAAAGTCATATGTTTTTAACTTCAATTGTGTTGAATTGTTATTGTTTTTGTTGTTGATTCTTATAGATAACTTGATAATATGTAGACCCAATGAGAACGCTATGGATTAAAAAGCCCCAGAGCATTCTCACTACTGGATTAAAGAAGAGAATGAGAATGGGAATGTGTGTATTTTTAGATAGATTCATTGTTGTTCAGTTGTTTCAGTCGTGTCTGATTCTTTGTGACCCCATTTAGGGTTTTCTTGGCAAAGATACTGCAGTGGTTTGCCATTTCCTTCTCTAGCTCATTTTACAGATGAGTAAGCTGTGGCAAAGAGGGTTAAAGGACTTGCCCAAGGTCACACAGCTAATAAGAATCTGAGGCCAGATTTGAACTCGGGAAGATGAATCTTTCTGACTTCAAGCCTGGTATTCTATCCACTGCACCACCTAGCTGCCCTTCAAATGAATAATTCTAGGCAAATTGGCCATAACCCACACATAATCAGCTCACTACTACTGCTACTCCTCATTTTATAGTGTACTCATTTATTAGATTCTGAGTGTTCTTCATTATATATCTCATACTTTCAGGGTATAATAGCTCTGATAGATTGAAATAATCTCTAAAGCAAGGATCCTATTTACCAGTGAGAAAACCTATAGTATTATGGATAAAGTGTGAATGTTAGACTCAAAAATATCTATGTTCAGATCCTGCTTCTGACATTTAATAGCTATGTGGCCATGAGTCACCTAATAAATTCCTCATCTGTAAAATGTAGATATTACTATCTATAATTTTAGATTGCTGTGAGTATCTGATGAGATATGCGTGTGTATGTGTGTATAGAGAGAGTGTAAAAGCTGGCTTAAAGCTTAAGATAAAAAAAAAAAACAAACTAAGGTCTTGGCAATTGGTCCCATCACTTCCTGGCAAATAGAAGGAGAAGAAATGGAAGTAGTGTCAGATTTTATGTTCTTGGACTCTAAGATCACAGCAGACAGCAACTACAGTCACGAAATTAAAAGATGCTTGTTCCTTGGATGGAGTACTATGGCAAATTCAGAAATCATACTAAAAAGCAGAGATATCACCTTGCTGTCAAAGGTCCATATAGTCAAAGCTATGGCTTTTCCAATAGTAATGAGTGGTTATGGGAGTTAAAGTATAAAGAAAGCTGAACACTGAAGAATCAGCACTTTTGAATTGAGGTACTAAAGAGTTTTGAGACAGCAAGGAGATCAAATCAGTCAATACGTAAAGAAACTAATTCAGACTATTCACTGGAAGGTCAAATACTGAAGCTAAAACTTAAATATGCGGTCCACATAATAAGAAGACAAGACTCTTTGAAACAGATCCTTGTGTTGGGAAAGCTTGAAGGCAAAAGGAAAAGAGGATGGCAGAGAATGAGATGGATAGATAGTACCATGGAAACAATGAACATGCACATGAGCAGACTCTAGAATATTGTGAAGGATAGAAGCTCCTGGCGTGCTATGATCCATGGGTTCATGAAGAGTTGAGCATCACTGAATGACTGAACAATAACAAATGCATATGTATATACATATAGATATATGCATGTATATGTATTTATGTGTGTGTATATTTACATGTATATAAACAAACCATGAGCATTAACTGTTTAATTTTATTTTTTTTACTGAAATCTTCTGAGGCCTAATTTTGTTGTAGAGGGGATCCTGAGTTTCCTAAAGCTCAGGCAAAGGTTCTAGCAGGTCATACTTAGCTCAACCAGCTTTGGGAACTATTTGGGGGAGAGGAGGGTCAGTGATAATTATTGGAAAATAATGTCAAAAAGTTTTATCAGCTGGAGTCTTTTTTTTTATTTTTTCCAATGAAGCTATTCATAAACTGTTTATCCAGGTATGGGTGTGATCTATTCCTAGGGAAAGTGTATCAACATTGATGAAATGGCCACTCATTGAATCCTCACCATGTTCATCATTAATCATCACAAGGTCCTCTATGAAAAAAATCTACATAAACTTAACTTAATTTAAAATGTCATTAAACAAATGGCCTGGTCATGCAGATTTGGAGGGCTTTATGATGACAATGCAGGACTAAGTTTTTACTATCCAAAAATTACAGGAATGTGCAAAAATTTAGAACCTAACAAATACCTAGCAAGATGATTTGATGACTAAAATTATACAACACAAGATCAATCTCCTTCATAAAAAGACAACAAATTTTCATGCTACAAATAGAGACTACAAAATATCCTTGATAATTCAAAAAATATATTTCAGTGTAGCCAGAGCATTACTATAAATAGAACTTTACCCATTATTGCCCAAATAAAATATTGATACATAAATCTTCAAGCAAACATTTTAATAGAGGACATTGTGTAAAATGTTCATTTTCTCCAAGTTATGTGGAATGAAAAACTTTCAAAGTATAGAGGCATAGAAGAAAATCAAATCAAAATTATGTTGGAATAGAATGAGATTCAGATGAACTTCTTCATCCTGTCTGCTCCTGGAGTTGTACTAGAGATGTCTTCACTAAGCCAACAAAGAAGAATTCATATCCCCATACATTTGTTCGATTATGAAAAATATACTTTTATCAACCTGTATAATAGTCTACAGAATATGAAAATGTAGTAAATATAAAAGAAAAGCAGAATAGCCCTTTGCCTCAGGACTATTGCTACCTGAACTCCATAAAAAGATGAGGAAAATAATAATAACAATAATAGTAATATTTACAATAACCCCCTCAAAAGCCAATGTGTTATTCATGGGGAAGGAGAAGAGAACAACAGCAAAGTCAGGGAATTCCAGCCAGGACATTGTGCTCTGAGACTGCTATAGTAACTGAAAAGGCCTTGGGGGAACCCTGAAATGCTGACCTACTGAGCTCTGGTTATCATTGATAACACTGATGAGGTTAGAACCTTGGCCAATATGATGATTTTTTTTTTCCTATGAGAATAAGAAAATAATGAGAAAGGCATAGGATGATGATCAACTCGACACAGTGGAGAGCAGAATAAGTGATACTCCATGTTTTTGTGCAGGAAGGCAGGATATATCAGAACAAATCAAGAATACTAATTCTCTACATTCTGAAAATGTTTCAGTGCATATGGGGCTGACCGTTGAAGTGGGAAAGTCACAAGTGTGCGTGAACTCGACTAAGGACATACTTTCATTTTGTGTCAGTACACTATCTTAGCAAAATTGGAAACAGATTTCATCATTATAAGCTAGCGTTATTTTGTCAACAGTATCTTTAGCTATAAGTAACATAACAATACACTTCCTACCAGTTAAGGGTAATCATCAGACAGAGAGATGGTAAGTAGGTAGGTAGGTAAATAGATATATACATAGATAGATACATAGACAGATACATCCTTAAGCCTAGATTAGATTAAATAAGAGATAAAGGCAAGGAACAACTAAAATTTAAAGAGTCAAATATCCAGAAATCATTGAAAATGTTTACTGAATGCAGTCTCTAGAAATCAACTTTAAGATGCCCCTTCCAGGATAAGTTGATCGCCAGAACTCAGACTGTTTAACTTAGCCTTGTACACTCAACACCTTCCTATTTCCTCAGCCTCCTCTCTCCTCTGATTGGAGGGTTAAAAAGTGGAACACTAAACTCTACCCAAAGTCTTCCTTTATAGAGGGTAGAACCTGGACTTTTGCTATTCAAGTCACTTTCTGTATTCAGAGGAACAAAACGTCCCTGCCCCAGGTAATATCTGGTACCCTCCCCATTAAATTATAAACTCCTTCAGGGTGGGAACTCTCTTTCTTCTTCTTAGTATCCCCAGAATTTAGCACAGTACCTGGAACATAGTTGGTGCTTAATATATCTTTATTGAATTGAATTGAATGCCAGTTATACCAAAACATAATTATTTAAAAATTCTGGTATCTGCTATAGCCATCATGGCTGAATTTATTTTCCCACGGCATCTGACAAAAGTAGAAAAACATTTTGTGATGTGACAGAAATTAAAATAGCACAAAGAACAAAATTATCAATTCCACATCAAGGAAACCTTTTACTCTGGACATTTGAGAAATCAAGAAATTAGAAGTGAGACAGATTTCCTGAAGAGTAAGAAGGTGAGAAATCTCCCATCATTTATATTGTTACAAGAAGTCCAACATAACAAAGACACAAGTTTGATCCAATGAAAAATAGATAGTGTCTATACATCAATATAATTAACAATAGAAAAATATGTCAAAGGAAGTAATAAGCTCTAGCTTCTATGCAAATAACAACAGTAGGGTCAAAGAAGATCCATAATGACTGGTTCAAATGCTACATGGACATGTGAAATGTGATCAGAATACTTTATCATCATCCTCTCAAGACATAAGCTTTCTTAATAGAAGGCCTCATCTATCAATTGCTGAAAGATGAGAATATTAGTGACTTCTCCAAATATAGGCCAATTATATGTTTAAATACATAAAACATTCACAGCTTTTTGTCATTAAAAACATCTACATATGCTTGCAGTAAAACTATATGTTGATTGAGGAGCAAAAGCGATATGACAAAAATTCTCGGGGGTATAAAAAGCAATTGAACAAGTTGCCCCAAAAGCAACATACCATTAACTCAGCTTTGTTGATTGTCATAAAACCCTTAAAACAGTTCCATGCTCATAACTTATTCATCTATTTAAAATACAGGGTGTAGCAAGTGCATTGAGCTTAAATAGCTCAAAATTGTACTAAGACTTTTGGAACACAATCTATATAAAAGAGACATAAGTACAGTGAGATTGCCACCAGAAACTACAGAAGAGTTATCTTTAAGGAGTCCAGGCTTAATGATTAATGAAGATCATTCAAGAAAATTACCAAAACTCTGCTACATATCACCTAAGGCTGTAAAAATGTATTATCTACTGAATACCTAGCAAAAAATGATGTGATAGCTAGAATCTTAAATCAAAAGCTCTTTTTCATAGACTGCCATTTGACAAATCCCCATATAACACATATAGACCTCAAGACATCTTTGAGAACTCAACCCATAGGAGCCAAGATGGCAGAATAAAAAGGCAGTCATTCTCACCCTCCCCTATCAACCTCTGAAAGCCCAGAAAATATCGCCCTAGGAAAAACTGGCTGAAACAGAAGGAAGATGGGGAGCAGCAGTCCAGTAGCCCAGGTAGCATGAGGGATTAATGGGAAAGGCCCCTCTTGCCCTGGGGGAAGGGGAGCAGCACAGAACAGGTGTCTCAGCAAGCTAGCAGAAAGCCCCACTTTAGCATACCAGGAGGAGATCCTAAAACCCAGGTGGTGGAGCAGGCAAACACCAACAACTGGACCTCCAAGTGCCTCAGTGAGGGTGGGGAACCAGCAGAAACCAGCTCAGAAAACCACCAAATGCCTCGGCATTCTACAGCAAAGATAGACTAAAAAATAACTGGAAACTAAATAATCTAATCCTAAAAAATGATTGGGTCAAACAACAAATCATAGAAACAATCAATAACTTCATTCAAGAGAATGACGGTAATGAGACAATATACCAAAACTTATGGGATGCAGTGGAAGCAGTTGTTAGGGGAAGTTTTATATCTCTAAATACTTACATAAATAAAATAGAAAAAGAGGAGATCAATGAATCGGGCATACAATTAAAAAAAAACTAGAAAAAGAGAACTCAACCCATAACTACACAATTATCACAGAACAAAGTGTTGCCCACAATTTTACAGATATAAAATTGATTGATAAAAACCTGAGATTAGTGTTTTAGATAGATTTCAGCACAACAAACACACAATCTCCAAGTTGAATGGAATGAAATGGTTTCAAAATAGACTTATCAAAAGAAAATCAAAATTATGTGAGCAAAAGATGTAGTATATATTATCCCTACTAATATGTATGTTACTGGAGATATAATGAGGCTTCTTTCAGTGAGTCTACAGGAGATGAGCTTATATTCTAGACTTTTATTTATAGACACAAAGGCAATTACTTTATGCAACTGTACAACAATCTATAGAATACTAAATATGAAAGAAATAAAATGACAATTTTTGCAATACACATTCTATTTGAACACTATCAAATTAGAAGGAAATGAGTTTTCTATTATAATAATGAAAAGGATTATTAGTATTAGTATTATTATTATTATACCTTTATACTAGGTTTTACACATAGAAAACTACATGCATTTTCTCATTTGGTTCTTATAACTGTGAAAATAACTAGTGCAAATATTCTTATTCCCATTTCTTAGATGTGGAAACTATGGCTCAAAGAAACTGTCTCTTGCCCAAAGACATATTGCCAATAAACTGAAGATTCAGGCTTCTAGCTCAAGTCTGTTTTTAGCTCTTAATCAGCAATTAAATTATAAAATATTAACAGGAAAAATTGAAAATTATTAAAGGCTATCTCCCTGATATAATTAGAAGAACCAAAATTCAACAAATACCATTCAACATGGATTTATTAAGTTACTATGTTATGGAAGGCATTGCTCTAGGTGCTGAAAAAGACACTGAAGAGGGAGAATAATCCATATCTCTTTCCACTACAACCTGCTCAATGAGCCAAAGAAGGCTTGAACTTAATTTAATACAGAAGAATGCTTTGCTTTCATGGAAACCAAATTTCTTTGACTATTATTAGGCACAGAAATAAAGTCACTATTGGTTGGGGTGAGGATATATATGATGGAAACCTTGTTATTTTAAGGTGAACAAATTGTGAAAGTATGGATTGATCAGCAGAAATTGGCAATGAGGCCATTGAGTTGTGTATAAAAAATGAAAGAATTCCTTATCAGTATCAGGAATTAACAATCATCATTCTAGCATATGCCATGAAATAATTCAAGATGCATAGCAGTAGTGCATACTGGTACAGTACCATATAGTAAAATCAGAAGACTTGGACTCTAATCCTGGGTCTCCCATTAACTTGGTCATTACCATAGGAAATTCACTTTAACTGCATGGACCTGAGGTTCCTCATCTCCACAACATGGAGGAGATTAGAACTGATGATCTGTTTAAATCTTTAAATACTATGAACTGACCCATTCAATTTGACATTTCAGTTCTACACAGTGGTATCCCACACAATTGCTGCCACACAATGTGGGAGGTACAATGGGCAGGTACAATGATGTTTCCCCGGGACTGCCTCTATTTCAAAGCCCTGTAATCCTATCAGGCAAAGGTTCAGTCATGTCTAACTTTTTTTTTCTTTTTTTTGGTGAGGCAATTGGGATTAAGTGACTTGCCCAGGGTCACACAGCTAGTAAGTGTCAAGTGTCTGAGACCACATTTGAATGCAGGGCCTCCTGACTCCAAGGCCAGAGCTCTATCCACTGGGCCACCTAGCTGCCCCCATGTCTAACTCTTCATAAACCACACATAGCACACCAATATTGTCCATAGGGTTTTCTTGGTAAAGATACTAGAGTGGTTTATCAAATGGATTAAGGCAGAGGTTAAGTGACTTGTCCAGGGTCACAGAACTAGTAAGTGTCTAAGGCCACATTTGAACTCAGATACTCTTGACTCCAGCCCCTGTTCTATCTGCTGAGCAACCTAGCTGTCTCTAATTATTCCTAACCTTTTTATTTTTTTATTTTATTTTATTTTATATTTTGGTGATCAAGAGTGTTACATGTAAGGCAATGTGGTACACTGGAAATATTTCCCAGCCTCAGAAGATCTGGGTTCAAATCCTGGTTCTGAAACTCATGAGCTGATTAACCACAGACAAGGCACTTATATTCTTTGAACATCAGGTTCCTCATCTATAAAGTGAATAAGTTAATACTTGCCCTATCTACCTCACATTGTTGTTCTAGGAGGGAATGTGCTAAAGAAATAGAACTTGTTAGAGTATATGAGAGTTCTGAACTTGTCACATACATCTATATCTGTATATAGATGCCTATACTATATATAAAGAGATGTATATATACATATATTATAGCTGGATTTCAGTATGATTTGTTTCCCTTGTAGTTGTATTAATTTTATTTTATGCATTTAAAAATATTCTGAGAAAGGATTCATTAGCCTTACCACACTGCCAAAGTGGTCCATGACAAAAAAAAACAAAAAAAAAACAACTTTAAGAATCCTTAGATTCCAGCATCCAAGACTTCCTTGTTTCAGAGCTTCTCAAGAATGTATCCCTCAACAATAAAGCCAATTTTCTGTAATATGTGAAGGTTTTTGCTTTTCTCTCCTTATCTTTTCACAGTCCATCCTAAACAAAAACAACAGGACAGGTGACGGAGATATACGAGCAACCTGTTGGAGGTTAAGTCTGAAGAGCATCTATCCCTGGCTTTTTGCCAGTGATATTATAAACTTTCATCTCTGTTGAATACCACATTTGTAATCACCATTAAAAGCTGTTTTTAATGTTGCTGCGATATAATAGCAGACAATCCTCAGAGACGCCTTCAAGAATAAGTGCAGGCAATTTGTGATACTGAATAGGTACAAAAATAATCAGGGTGAGGACAGTTAGGTTCTAATTGTGCTTAAGATTGCTAATAACCAAGGTGGAGAAATCCACAGTGTTTAATTCAGACTTTGTGATTTCGTAGCCTCACCTTTGAGCCATAGCGTGCATTAAGTGGCAAGAGATGACTGATAATAAGGTCCAGGAACACAGCAATCCTGCAGGCATTGGAATGATGCTGAGTGGGATGGTTCCAAGATCTGAATGAGAATGGAGAGTGGGTGAGGGAAAGCTATTCAAGCACAAGCAGGTAACATTTATTGAATTCCTTGGGTGTATGTTGTGCTCGTAGGGCTGGTCCAGGGAAAATCTGAGAAGTGAATACTATTTGCCCTTTTAGTGGTGATTGCAAATGTGGAGTTCTGCACAGATCAAAGTGGATGTAATAACAACGAGGAAAAGACATAGTGTGTGGTTTGTATGGTCTAGATCACTCAGCTTGTAAGCTTGGTCCTTAGCCCCCTGGCCTGCCTACCCACATATCCCAGAAACCCAGACCAACAGCTCTCTAAAGCTCTACATGCTGATTCTTTTCTTACTCTGTGTCCACGTGGGTACTTCAAGCAGACTTTCCCTCCTACTCACACTCCATGGAGTCTCTCTTATGCTTTGAAGCTTTCTTTCCCCACTCCCTATGAGAACAAACCTCTGTTCTTATTATAAACTAATAGAATGAATGTATTGGAGCAGCTAGGTAGCTCAGTGGATAGAGTATGGAGTCTGGAGTCAGCAAGACTCAACTTCCTGAGTTCAAATCTGGCCTCAGACACTTACTGTATGACCCTGGGCAAGTCACTTAGTCCTGTTTACCTCAGTTCCTCATCAGTAAAATGAGCTGGAGGAGGAAACGGCAAAACACTCCAGTATCTTTACCAAGAAAACCCCAAATAGAATCATAAAGAGTCGGACACAGCTGAAAGAACTGAACAACAACATGAATGTATTAACTGCTGAATGTATAATTACATATACATATATGTATGCATGTATATATTTTGGATTTAGCAATAATGACTTGTTTCTATAGCTCTTTAGTAATAACAATAATGATAATAACAGCAGTACCATTTATATAGCACCTTATGGTTTGCAAAGTACTATACCTATGTTATCTAATTTGGTCCTCACAATAATCCTGTGAGGTAGGTATTATTATTATCTCCATTTTTACATAGGAGAAAACTGAGGCTGAAAAAAGATAAGTGACTTGACTAGGGTCATATACTAGTACCTGAGGCCAAATTTGAACTCAGATATTCCTGATTATAAATCCAGCATTCTCAACCACTGTGCCACCTGTTTAACAAGGTACTTTTCTCACAATAGCTCTTTAAAATAGGTCTTGGATATTTGGTCCTTGTTTTACAGGTGATGGAATAGAACCTCAAGTGGGTAGAGTTAAATGCATGTGGTCACATGGCTAGGAAATATCAGAGCCAAGATTTGAAGTCAAGACTCAACTCCAATCCATTGCTTCTTCTTGCATACCATGCTGCTTCTTTAGTTCTTATCCCTTCAAAGTGATAATAGTCAGGATTCCAGAAACTTTTAAACTTATAGTAAGTTCAGCTGTACAAGTATATGCTAGTACTACTAACCTCACTACATATATATACATATATGCATATATATGCATATGTCAAATAATACAATAAAAATATCCTAAATGTTTATTTTTATTTATATGCTACTAAATGGTTATAAGATTTGATGTCCATCAGCCCCAGCTGTTTGCATGGATTATCGAATCCACAGAACTATACTGAGAAGAGGAAGACAAATTCCTATAGGAGATCGAAGACATTTTTCCTCGGTAAACTAAAATGTGGGAGGAGTTAAAGAGAGAGACACTCTCATATCTGTTATTTTCACAACCTTCCAGAGTACATATATACTGGCTATTTTCTGGTTTACTCTCCCAGAACCAGGCTACCATGTATGTTCCAGGGTACCCTGAGGAATTTATGGGGTGTCTTTTTTTCCTCTATGACCATTGGATCAAGCCATTACCAACTTCCATCCCCCACTGCCTGATGCCACATTTGAACTCAGGTCTTCCTGACTATACTCTTGGTGCTCTATCCACTTCATCACACAGTTGCCTTAGTAAGGATATATCTATAAAGCTGTCAATGTTTAGAACTAGAAAGCTGCTGGCCTTGATCACACAATTCCCCCCCCCCGACCTTGGTAATTATACACTTATAGATACATATATACACATATAGATATATAAATATACCCACATACATACACACATATATTCATATTTTATGTATCTATATAAAGATACATATACACAGGTATGTATATTTTGTATTTATTTATCTCAAAAAAGCTTGCATTCTACCAGTAGAATGAAAGCTCCTTAAAGACAAAGATTTCTGTATTTGTGCTGCCCTAGCATAGTGCCCAGCACACAGTAGGTCCTTACTATATGATTTTGTTTGATTGACTATAAAGTTATATAACTGGAAGGAAAGCAATGATTTTGTGAGAAATATGGAAATAGTAAAAGTGGTGGACATAGGAAGAAAGTTAATGTTTCATTTTTGACACATTAAGTTTTAGATGCCTTTGAGATATTTGGAGATTCCAGTGCTGAACACAGAAATGAAGGCTGGATATGCATAAAGTTGGAGGAGCTGCTGCTTTGAGATGGTAATTGAACCCACAGGAGTTGATGAAATCAGCGGGAAAGGGAGTATAAAGAGAAAGAAATGGTCCCAGGACAGAGTTCCCCCTCAGGAACCCGAGTCTTCCAAAGAAAAGAGTAGAGAAGATCAGTTAATTTATTGATAGAAAAAGTCACCCATCAGCATTTACTTTATTATTCATTGCAGGCTCATTATTTCTGTTCTACACATCAGTTTATAAAAGGACATTAAAACATCAACGATTTGCTTTTAGTCTTTCTATTTCATAATAATGGAAAGAGTCTAATTATTTCCTTGTTCTAAAGAATTGATGGTACAGTTAATTAGTGAAATAGCCAAAAATAAAAACCATTGAAAATTGACATTCAAAATTACACTCAAACCTCAGTTATCTAGAGACCAGCATTCAGTACTTCTCAGAATTCCTCTCCATCTAAAAGTACCTGGTGGAAGAGAGAAGGCTCTTTCATTGAGAAGCAGCAGCCAACAGATAGAGCTGAGAAGAGCTGAGGACCAGATGGTGTAATGTACTGTGATTGGCCATTCTGTTGGATGAAAAAAAAGGGTTCTGATGGGCTAGTGGAGTCTCAAAAAAAAGTTTCTTCTTGCAAAATCAGAAAAGTGGAAGGAAACAGGATAGAAAGATAAAAAAAGCAAGCAAAGGAGAAGAGAGACAGAAAGAGAGAGACAAAGACAAAGAGACAAGGACAGACAAGCAGAGAGAAAAACAGACAAAGAGACACAGAGAGTAACAAAGAGATGGGACACAGAGAGAGAGAGAGAGAGACAGAGACAGAGACAGAGAGAGACAGAGAGACAGAGAGAAAGAGAGACAGAGAGGCAGAGACAGAGAGAGAGTCAGAACAGTGAGACAGAAGAAGTTTGATGAGTAGTCAACCATGCCACAACACTGCAAATTGAAAGTGTAAGACTGTAACTCATACTCCAGAGCCTGGTTCAGAGTAGGCACATAAACATTTGTTGAATAACAGGATTTATCAAATAGGAATAATGATAATCACATTATTTACTTAACTGACTAGTTTATAAAGGAAGCAATTGTAAGACTTATATAAATATGAGTTATGATGATTGTGAGTTTTTACAATGTAATGGCTATGAAAATGAAATTGGCTGCCTCAGCAGTGGTTTTCTCATCATCAAAGGTATTCAAACAAAGGCTGAATGTCCACTTGTGAAGGATGTTGTAAAGCGGATCCTTGTTTCAGACAGGAGTAAATAATTTCTGCGTCCCATTCAACAGTAAAATCCAGTAAAATCCTGACTCCATTTTGAATAAATCTCAGCAGGTTTTCTACATCCCTATATAATTTTAACAGCTGTTAATAGAATTTGCTCTGTCACTGTGATTACATCATCACCAACAAGGGCATAAGAAAGGCAGTGGGTTTTCAACTCAAAGCAAAAGAGCCGTGAGCTGTGAATAAAGGGATAGAACACGATGTGTGGATGTTGTGCCATCCTCCAAGGCAGGCGCATTGAAGGTTAGTCTCTTATCCTTTTCTTTTCTAAAATCTTCTCAAAGAAAAACTTCATCATTGATGAATTTTATCTCTATCTCCTCTCTGTGTTTTTTTTAAATCACCTACCCCTATTTCCTTCAGGAAAAAAGAAAAAAAAAAACAAACAAAAAAAACACTTTCCACATTGGTCAGTAAACCATTCATTTTTCCCCTCATATAACCTGAACTTCACATGCCTTTAAATTGTGCCTTTGCCTTGGTCTTCTAGGCCTGCCTTTTAAATTGACCATCCAGAAACTCAACTAACATTAATGTGCTCAGCCATTTGTGCTGGCTACAGATCAAGCTCAAGACAGTTTCTTGGAAGGCAGAAAAGGTATACAGTAGGCTAAACCTTCTATCTCCAGTGCTCCAACTTTTTCTCAATAAGGGCATTTTGGAAAATTCAGTGAAATATCATTCAAAACAAAAGAATAAAGAAATTCTAAATGAGAAATTCAAACATTCCAAATTGTTATATTCTATGTGTGATCAGAAATTTATCAGAAGCTAGAGAAATGGTAAGAAAGTTACCTTAACGGCAGTGGCTAGGGTCCAATATCTTCTCCTTTTGCTTACCCATTGCCAAGATATTCATTAAGAGGCTGGCACCACTTCCAAACAAACTGCAACAATGAACTTTGCTAAAGGCATATTCACTCCTTGCCACACCCCAAATTAGGTTGATTTTAAATGGCCAATGTTATAACCCACAAAATGCAGCTTTGACCACAGACATGGCAAAGGTCACCACAATCTCTGAGATAGATAGATTGGTATGTTCAGGACTATATTGATTGACTCAGTACTAACCACAGTCATGATCAGTAAGCCCTACCATTCTAGCTAGAAGTACAAACCAAAATGGAAGCCAAAGTGCTATCGTCTTACAAGCAGAGATGATCCTCACAAACCCTCAATAACTCTTCCTTCCTATTATAAATGCAGCCATCATCTCATGCAGCCCTTCCACGCCATATTTCCCTCCTACACCTAAATGCTCCCTGCCAACAGACCACTACCACAATTTAAGGATAAACCCCTTTTTACTAGGCATATCTATTAAATGTTAATGTGACCATAGTATATGTTGTAGCTCATAGCAGTAACTATAATTATTCTCAATATCATATCTTTCTCCTTTTTCTTCCATTCTTTGGTTTGTAATGGCCCCACATGTGAAAACCAAATCCTTATAACATAGTTACATTTCCTACCCAATCAAAGTTCAGGAAGAAAAGAAGCAGCTTCTTAAACCAAGCTTTCCTTAAACCCTTCCCTTAAACCCTTTCCTTAAACACAGCTTCCCTTAAACCAAGGGTTCTTAACTTGGAGTCTGAGAACTTCTATCTATTTATCTATCTTCCTATCTACCCACCTATAGATTGATATCTAGATAGGTCTATAGAGATAGATCTAGATCTAGATATTGTATTTCAATATAAATGGTTTTCTTTGTAATACTATATATATATATTTATGCATTAAAATATTATTCTGAGCAGAGATCGTAGGCTTCATCAGACTTCAAAAAGAATCTATGGCACAAAAAAAGGTAAAATGAATGAATGAATGAATGAATGAATGAATGAATGAATGAACAGATAGATGGTGGTTGTTTTCCTTTCATTCTCAAAGAGGAACAAAATGACATGACTATGTTAGATTCAAATTACAGTATATCCTACTGTGGTTGATCAGACCAATATGAGCTCAGAATGCTCTTCCACAGGTTGGGCCCAAACAGTCCATGTGAACATTTGAGGTGGATTCTCTAAACTTGAGCATCTCACATTTCTTTTGAGTTACTTCAATTCTGCTTTGCTCATAGAGCACAGCACCTTATTTGATATGGGTACAGCATACTGGGCAGTCCTGGGCCAGTGTCTCCCATGTCACACAATCAATTCCAAAGTTCTTAATAGAGACCTTGAGAGTGTCCTTGTATCGCTTCTTCTGACCATCATGTGAGAGTTTACCCTGTATAAGTTCTCCATAAAATAGTCTTTTAGGCAAGTGCACATTTGGCATTCAAACAATGTGGCCAGTCCATTAGAGCTGCACTCTCTTCAGGTGAGTTTGAATGCTTGGCAGTTCAGCTTGAGAAAGGACCTCAGTGTCTGGTACCTTATCCTGCCAGGTGATCTTCAGACTCTTCCTAAAACAATTCAAATGGAAGTAATTCAGTTTCCTGACATGGCACCAGGTTTCACAGGCATGTAACGATGAGGTCAGAACAATGGCTCTGTATACTTTCTGATATGTCAATATGTACATCCCTAGAAAGTATGCATTTTCTATAAAGACAGACAGATAGATAGATAGATAAATGAATGAATGAAAAAAACTAGTCTTAAACCATCAGGCTTTATATTCTTGGTCTAGGGCCAACACCTAATTCAGTCTAACCCCTAGCCCTAATAACAGACCCATTTCTACTACTTTCTTCTACTACTTTCATTACTAGTAAAAAAGGAGAGAGATATGGATTACAGAATCAACATATAGGATAATGATAATAATAATAGCATTTCTAAAGTGTTTTATGGTTTTCAAAACACTTTATATATGTTAATTCATTTAATATATCTTATGTTGTATGTAATATATCTTGATATGAACACCTGGAGTGAAAATACCCTCCTGACTGTTTGAGGAAGTTGATGATAAGATGAACAAAAGTTTGGGTTTCTTTTAGTTACTTTGGTACTCAGATTTGTTTGTATGGATGCTTTGAAAGACCATTGCTTTGCCTCAAGAAAATATGGGTCTCTGTTGGCAGAATGATAAATTGCTTTGTTCCCTGTGCTTTTCTTAGATCTTTATGAGCACTTGGCATTAAAAATCAACAAAAGTCCAAGAAGAGTCACAAAGGGTAGAAAGCTGTTGTGAAGAAATTATTGTAATATATATGAAAATCCCATCATTTATGAAAGATGTTCGATAGTTTCTTTTAATTATAACTGACTTTGATCTGATGATAATCACATTTTTAGCCACTTGGACAAAAAGCAAAACAAAAAAAAAACCTATGAATACCATGAGGCAGTATGCATATATTCAATAAACATTTAAGTTTTTACTGTATACAGAGAGACTTCATTGCTAAGCTAATTTTGAATAAGATTCTTCACATGTTTCTTTGCTTATTTAGTTTTTTCCTAGTTATAAACAAGTAATAATTATAATGATGCATTTTAACACTATACTTTTCAAAATCCATTAATAAAACATTAATATGTGTGTTGGGGGGGAAGGGTGTACACATCTATCAATGGATTTAGGAACTCACTGGTGTGGATACCCTCTCCAGTAGAACAGAGAACAATACATACCTTCCTACCTTGTTTGGCTATCATACATATCCTCTTAAAAATCCTTCCCATGGGATCAATCAGATGTTTTGAGAGTCTTTGTCTTGACATATTGTTACAGTAAGGATCAAGTGGGGAACATAGGATGTCTACTGTTATCCTTCCTTTATACAACATAAGCAACCAACCATACTTCTCATATCATTGCATTACCTCAACCATCTAAGACAAGAAAGGCAGGTATTTAAAAATAAGGAAACTAAAGCACAGAGATGCTGTGACTTGACTGAATTCCTACAGGTAAATTAGTAACCTAGCAGGGAAAAGGATCTCCCACAAGTCCATGTACTTAAAATGAAAGGCACACCATGCATATTATGAATAATGGACAGGCTTAAAGTCTTGTCCCATTTCTGTCACTGAGCCGTTGGACATTGTGCAAGTCACTCAATATCTGGTCGCTAGAGCTTCACTGCTGTCCTTTCAAGCCATAAGTGACCTTCACACCCTAAAGCTGATGCCAGTTACAGGAGCCATTGCCACGTGTGACTAAGATAATATCCTTCTCTTGTTGTGTTGAGAGACTGATAGTTTTATCAGTTTATTAGTTTCCTCTTGCATATTTTATATATTTTTCAGTAAAGAATAATATTAGCTGTATCAGTAGAAATAAAAATCTATAGAACTGCCAGAAGATTCAGCCCTAATTGTACCTCCAAAAGAAGATTGTAACTGAAATTAGATTAATAGTGTAAAGCATTATGACTACAAAGAGGATACCTCAAGCATGGCCTGATTATTAATGATGATTGACTTTCCATATATCAGTTTACTTTGGGAAAGTACTAATAGAATTTCTCCTATTATGTAAAAATGAAGATATTGAGGATGAGGAACTGTATTAAGTCTATGTATATCATTAGTACATGTGGAAAATTGTACTCGAATTCTATGTGGAAATACTATCGGTATGCCTTAGCACAAGTAATTTAAACCTCTCTAGTTCTCAGTTTTCTCCCTTGTACAATGAAGAAATTAGAACAGATGAGCTTTAATGTCTACCCCATGTCTAAGGCTATGATTCCCTAGTCTCCCAAATCATAAATATTTGCACTTCTCTAATCAATAGTGATTTTCAGCATTTTTGTGTGACTATTGATAGCTTTGATTTCTTCTGAAAACTGCCTGTTCATAGCATTTGACCATTTATTGGGGAATGGCTCTTTGCTTTATAATTTTGCCTAATCTCTATATATTTGAAAAATGAGGACTTGACTAGAGAAACTTGATGTAATTTTTTTTACCAGTTTCCTGCTTTCCTTTGAATTTTGACTACATTGGTTTTGTTTGTGCAAATTTTTTTTTAATTTCATGTAATCAAAAGTATCAATTTTATTTCCTGTAATCCTCTTGATCTCTTGTTTGGTCTGACAGGTAAAATTTTCCATGCTCCAGAATGAGGATATTTAATTTTAAATTCATTTTTTCATTTTCAGTGATTGTCAATTCAAAGTTGTGATGTTGAACTATGCAGTGGTCATAGCATCAGCGAGAGTAGTAGAAAAAGATCCTCAGAGAACCAAATCTTTCATTTTTTTCTTTGTATTCCCATCTCCTAAGACAGTGCCTGGCACATAGGAAGCACTTAACAAATGTTGGTTCATTGAATAATAGCAGTAGAAATAATAGTAAGATAATATATCATAAATTTTGAGCTAAAGGGAACTTAGAGATTCTATAGGTTATCTAGTCCAACCTCACTGTTATACTGATGAAGAAACTGAGAACCAGGGAAGTGAAATGACTCCCTCAAGGTCATGCATTATAAGTAACCTATGATAAATGTTCTCACCAAGAAAGTTCTATTCTGATTCCTTAACATTGGGTGAATAGGGTTTATCCAAGGCTTTTCGAGCAAAGAACAATATGGCAGATTCTACCAACTTGGGAAGACTTTAAGAACGGTCTGTCAGGAAGCCGGGCTGGCTAAGTTCAGTTGGACACCAGAGGTCTGGACACTATATGATGAATTTTTAGGTAGGGGTGGGCACAGCAGGGACCATCCTCTGCACTGATGAAGAGACTGTTCTATTCTATAGCAATGCAATGGCTTAACTTTTGAAGTTGAAGAATTTTACAAATTGCAAACATCTTCCAGTCTTCCTCACTTTAAATCTTTGAAGTTGACACTTTCTTCATCCAGTCCTATTATTTCTGTTTTAGAGATGGGAAAACTGAGGTTCTGAAGTTCATGCAGGAAGTCAGTGACAGAACCTGGGCTTAGACCCAGGTCTTTTGAATGTAGGCCCAATGCTCTTTCCATTACATGCACCAAGTTGCTTCTTTGAATAAATGCCTGCAGCCTGCACTGTGAACCCTTACTTGTCAAGCTATCACAGCTCTGCTGAAAATTGTGCTTAATTTAATTAGCTCAGTTGGTAAATGTTTTTAACACGAGCAAAATGTAATTAAAATTAAGTATGTCTCTTTCTCATTTTCCACTGGCATTCTTGTGATGAAAATGAACTCATAGCATTTTGGTATTTCGCTTACAAATGCCATCCCTTTGTTTGATTTTGTTTTTCAATAATCTAGCTATTCTAAACATTCATCTAAACAGAGTTACTTGGTCACTCATTTCAGTAAAAGCTGGCGTGGAACAGGTATCATGTGGAAAAAGCCTGTTCTGTTTGGCCCTAGAGATCTGTAGGTGAAGAAGGTGGAGAAATGTAGATTTTGTTTCCGTAAGAAAACCTTCCTCATAATTAGAGATATCTAAAAGTGGAATGGCCTATCTCTACAGGTAGTAGGCTCCTAACTAGTTGCTGAATGATTACTTTTTGGAAATTGTATAGAGGAAAGTATAACTTAGGAACAGAAAAATAAAACCAAAAACTCTAGATTCTGTTCCAACTCTGATTTTCAGCAATTGTACAGTTCAATCTATTTTCTCCATCCCCCAAAATGTTTTAAGCTACTTTCCTAAAACTAGTGTCAGGAGTGAACCAGCATCCTTCAGAATCAGAGATTTTCTGAATTATCCCTTCAGCCAGGCTCTATGATCCACCTGGAAACTAAAGATGTTAAAAATGAAGAATTTCAAATTACTCTTAGATAATGGTGGTATTAATAAAAAATTGCTTTTAGGTATCATTGTGGAGAGATGGTATGAAGAGGTCTCTTTAAAAATGAGAAGCTTCAGTTTAATTATTTTGAGGTCCTCAGTTCATACTTACTCCTCTTATCCATAAGAATGGTGAGGTAGCCAGGGACACACACAGTTTGTGATAGGGCAAATCTAGAGGTTGGTTAGCAAACTGGATGCTGTACAATTCTATCTGTAAAGACACATATTTTTTTGGAAACTCAAAAGGTCACATATGCAGTCTTAACATGGACAACACAATTTTGGATAAGTAAGAGTTAGCACTTTTATTGCAAAGCATTTTACATATATTATCTCTTTTGATTCTCACAACACTGAGAGGTAGGTGCTATCATTATCCCCATTTTATAGATGAGGTAATTGAGGCTGAGAGAAGTTAAGACATTAAGCCCAGGATCATGCAAATAGTGAATATATGAAGCAGGACTTGAATTCAGATCTTCCTGATTCCAAGCCCCATATTCTATCTCATTTGCTACCTAGCTGTAATACTGTGTGTATGACAAGCATACACATATACGTACACATCTAAAACTCTGAGTCAAAGAGAATCTTTTTTTTTTTTTTAGATTTCAGCTCATCTCCTGTTAGAAACCTATTCTGGTTTTAACACTCTTTCTTTCCTCCTCAATTCAATTCAACAAGTATTTTTCAATAGCCTGCTGTGTACCAGGCACTTTGCTAGACAATGGGAGCACAAAGACAAAAAGGAAACATTTTCTGCCTGTAAGAAGCTCACATTCCACTGGAAAGTTTCAGCATCTTTCACAGGATCATAGAATGAATCTGAAGAGAACTCTTAAGAACAACCAGCCTCCTCATTTTACATTGGAGGAAACTGAGGCCAAAAGCTAATAAGTGGCAAAGCAGAATTTGAACCCTGGTCTTCTGACTCCAAACCCAGTGTTCTTTTCACTATGGTTGATCATTAGGCCAAAGATCTTTTTTTTTAAAAAAAAAAAAAGGCTACCACTCTGATAGAGAGGGAACGTGCCCTTCTTGAAAGCCCAGAGGGTGAAACTCTGGACCAGCGTACAAGGACATCTAGTGCGAACTGCGTAATTATCCCTGAGTTGTGCTCTAGTCTAAAAAGCTCATTTCACCTCATTTCTTGGTCAGTCAGGCTACGCCTCCACACTTTAGTTACTATTGTTGAAAATTTTCCATGCAAGTATTTCTTTGCCAGGTTATTTATTTTGTCCCATTCTCTATTGATGAAGAACACCTTAAAACTATGTCACCTTTTCTGGAAGGAAGATGGATTATATTTTTTTCTGGTGCTATACTGGTCACTGGAGTTCGTTTAAAATAGCCCACATAGATATGCACCTCTTTACAGATAGGATCTAGTGTGCTAACCAGCTTCTATCAGCCCCCTCAGATTTCGTTTATCTCACTCAAGAGGTATCAAAAGGCCAGGTTATCCAAAGGGATAAGGAGAGACCTGCTGGTCAGTGCTGACACTGCTTCTGACTTTCTGGACTTTACCATTGGGCTTCAGCTGCCATCTGACCCTAGAAATTTCCTCAGCAGCTGCAATCTTCCTACTCTAGAACATCACTCTCATATGCTGGTCCATTTCTCTAATTGGTGAGTTCCTCCTCCAGCCTGGATTTGGGGAAGGCCGAGAGAAGCCAAATTCCATTTTCCTCATTTGCTCCTGACGCTTCAGACTTGAAGGACACCATATGCCACCACAATCCCTCCCCCCAACCATTTTAAGTTCTGAAGATCAGTCTTATTGATGCTTCACCTCCCTTTGCTCCCTTCAGCTCCCTTTTGTAATGTTTTCTTTCCCTATTAGGAAGTAAGCTCCTTGAGGACCAGGACTATTTTGTTTGCTTGTCTTTGTACCCCTCCCAACCCTAGCCCAAGCAGTTAGCACAGTGCCTGGCATAGAGTAAGTGCTTAATAAATTAATAAAAGCTTGCTAAAACACAAACAATGGTGCCAGAGTTTTGAAAGACAAATTGAAACAAGTTCTGATAAATAAAACTTCGGAGAACGTACACAGCAATAAAAAGGAGAGAGAGAGAGAGAGAAAGAGAGAGAGAGAGAGATAAAGAGAGAGAGAGGAACCTTGTCCAAGGTCAATCGTCTTGCCAACACAAAGTCACACCTGTCTCAAGGTCACTGCTCTCCTTTTGTTATGCACACACACACACACACACCAAAATGGGATAATACTTATGATGTGCATTATACATTTGTGCATTTAAATATATGTATGCATATTTCCATCTATCTCATCAATAGAATAGGGACTTCGTGAGGGCAGGAACTATTTCTTGTTCCATCTCTGCATGCCTACAATCCAGCAAAATGCCTTGCACACAGTATGGACTTAATTATCTTCTTGAGTTTGTGATTATATTTAAGAGTTTCTCAAAGAAAAAGGTGAAATAAATAAATTATCCTCTAAATATTTTCTGTTTAGGATCATAACATCAGAGATCCAAAGCTGGAAGAGAGGTCAAAGGCCATGTTGACTAACTTCTTTTTCAGATAAAGAAGTTTATGAGGACTACGACAACATGCATTCTTTTTTCAAAAATCCTTGATCTGTATTGTATGGACTAGATGGTGTTTTTTTTTTTTTTTTAATTCTCCCACAAGCTTTGCTAACTCTTAACTTTCAAAATAGCATGTACACTGTGCTCTTTGTCATTAGCATCTGCTCATAGGGGATACCATTATTAGTCTCTTGAAATGCCTTTGTGCAATACCCTCTGAAAAGGTTACCTTGCTTTACTCTGGAAAGAAATTCTGTATTTTCTCTGGAAGGGAGCATAGTAACAACTCATGAAGATGAAGACATAGCAGTGGTATTTCTTTCTTCACTGGGAGATTAAAAAAAAAAAGCCCTTCTCATCTTTAAATGTCCAACTCCAACAAGAAATGCGGACACTTTTACAAAATTTGGGAATCTTGGTGATGTTTACTTATGATCATCGCAGTTTACGTTTGAAGGCTATCACAGTCCTGCATCAGTTGGTAGGCTGAGAAGGGTTTGGAGTTCAAGTCAATAACAGTCAGTAAATACACTGGGTTGGAAGGAGGGCAGAAAGCTAGAGATATTAGTGGACAAAAATAGCAGATAAAGCAGCAATATGATATATAAATATGAACTATAATTTTTATCTGCTTAATACATCGTAATCTCTCAGTGCCGCAAGATGATACAACAGTATCCAGAGGAAGGGGGACATTAGAACAGTACTATGTTCTTATGAGGAAAATGGTAGAGAATAGGGGGCACTATCTAGAACTCATGGGGTGATAATTTTATCTAGATATGGACCTAAATTTAGAAAGTATATATTGTATTTTGATTTTTTTAACAAACAAAAATCTGTTCTCTTTACCTCTCACCTCCCCTCACTATTGGAAAAAAAAGAAAACAAGTACAAAACCCTTATAACAAATATGGATAGTTACACAAAACAAATTCCTACATTCATCATATCCAAAAAATGTGCTTTTTTCTGTGTCCTGGAGGTATAAATTATCAGAATGTGGTTATCATCCTTCATCACTCCTCTGAAATAACTGATGGAGAGTGAACAATTCTGAGTTGTCATTCAAAGTCGTTTGTCTTGACATTGTTGCTGCCATGAGAGAAATTATTCCACTTTCAATAAATAAGATATTTATAAGATAGTTAAGGTTTCACAGAATTTCAATTTTGTTTTCTTGAATTGGTTTATTATTCATTAAGGATAGAATCTAATACCCGTAATTTCCCTGCTATAGGTAACTCTCAGGCAAGGAATTCCTGACGCAAAAGTCTCAGAGATTTTAAGGTAGACAGCTGTGACAACTACCAGCCAATAAAGGAATGTCAATTTAGTATATAAAATTTTTCAATACCTTGATAAATTAAAAATGGTATTTCATTATATTACACAGATTGAGTGGCTCAGGTGAATAAATACTTTAAAACTCTTTACTTTGCCTGAAAACAAACAATCAATTTAGTGTATCAGAGCACTCTATGAATTTACATGTGAATCAAAATACAACTGATATCATGACATGTTCTAATCTTTGAACTTTTTCTGCAAGAGGAAAAATGGGAATGCTATTCATTGAAAATGAATAATAATGCTATCAATAATTTTTAGCTATTTTGTGACATGGAGAAATGTACTTTGCAAATCAGAATTATGCATGCAGGCTTTCTGGAGCCATGTTTAAACTATATGCTAATGGGTAGAATAACTGTACTTATGTGGTCTAGTGCTCTAATGTAATTGGAAAATGCTGCTCTACTTTAGGATGACTTCAGATCTTTCATCATAGACAATACAATGCCTACTTTTTAGAAATTTACATTTCCCTGTTGGCCTTTGGGCCTTACTGTGTGCTGCTTTTATTAGCCTCATCTTTTACTTTTCAAAGATAAATATGTTGTTTAAATGTTCTTGTCTAACTCGGTCATATCATACTGCAATGATCATCGTCTTCCATTATGTAGAGATGTGGAATAGGGAACTTGTGAAGAATGTCTTTTTCAGAAGCAAGCAGAGAGAAGCCTCTGAGGGCAGCAACATGCTTACAGCCCCATTCTTCCATGATTCATCAATTTTGCAAGGTCAGCACATGGAGTTTGCAGGATAACCATACAATTATTTAAAGTACAGTAGTGCTTTGTAAAACACTTGTAATATATTATATAACCTGCAAAGGGAGACATAATATATCATTGACATAATATATCACAAGCACATACCTGCCAGAAGGCAGTGCATGTGACCCATTTTTCTGTAGGGCACACCAATCACTGAACTGCTTCTTTCCTTGAAAACTAGCATTGCTAACTTTACATTTCTTCACCTCCTATCAGGGATAGGACCAGGAGATTCTACTATTATCTACATTTGCAAAAGGATACCATCATGTACTTGGTCTATATTTTCCCTAGGGAAGTAGAAACGTAAAATGCAAAGAACATTGAACTTGTCAAAAGACCTGAACTCAAGTTCTAGGAGCTCCACTTATTGGCTATGTCACTTAAACTATTTCTTCTCAGTTTCCTCATCTGCAAAATGGGTAAATTAGGACTTATACTACCTAGTACAATTTTTTCTTTCTTTTTTTTTTTTAGAAATTTTTACTAGGAAAATAGTTTCTAAGCCCTAATACTCAACTTAGATGTGAGGTATTGTTGTATGAAATATTGTTGAAGAAAATGAATAAATACTTGACCCTGCTTAGCATGCATCTATATTAATATATTCAGTTATGTGTACCACAGGTTAGAAAAGGATATTGATAAACTGGAGAGTGAAGGGCAATCAGGATGGTGAAGTGCCTTGAGATCATGCCACAAGAGGATAAGTTAAAGAGACTGTGAATGTTATACCTAAAGAAGATATGATTTATTGGGGGCCTAATTCTTATTTTCAAGTATATGAAGCACTGTTATGTGAAAAAAAAAACTAGGTAAAAGCAGTGACTTACTTGAACTCTCCCCTTGAGACAAACCCCTCTAAATACCTGTCAAAAATGGCTCTAAACAAATTCTAAAGCAGTAGAACCCACAAAAAGACAGAGTGAAACAAATTCCAGTCCAAGACAACCTGGATGGTTGATCAGAAAGGTATATTACCCTGGGCGGGGAGAGGAGCACAGTTTGGCATGCGCAGGCAAAATAGGCCTCAGTGAACCTGGAGCAGGCCTCAGAGGATTGAATCATGGTCAGATGTGGTGGTTTCCTGACCTCTCAAATCAGGAACGCCAAAAACAATTTGGAAGGTCAGTGGGAAAAGATGTGACTGTGGTGAGAGAGAAGCTCATTCCCAGCCCCAGTGCCCGAGCGTGGCCCTAGGGCTGTGGCTGCTTCCAGAGCTTCAGGCCCACAGACTGAGGAGGAATCAAGTGGCTGATCAGAGTGGGATTACAGGGATCACTTTGTCAGTGATGAGGCAGGAATCTCTTGCTTTGCCCACACTTGGATCTGGGTCACAGTTCTGGGTGGCAGTCCTGGGGTGAGAAGGAGTACTGGCATGGTGGAGCTTGTAGCAGTGGTGGAGAGGAAATCCTCCTCACAGTTCCAAGGCAGAAAAGAGTGCTTGTGGTCACTCATAGACCACAGCAAAGGCCAGGAAAGGAGTAAACACCTCAACCCTTATCGTAGCATCTGGGAAGAACTGAAAATTTACAGGTCCCTAGAAGTATCTCTGAAAACAGCTGCACAAAACTCCCAAAGCTTGGGACAGTACATTCTCCAAACTGGAAGCAGACCCCTACCTTAACAAAGCATTTATAAATCAAGTCATTGGCTGGAATCATGACCAAACCACACAAAAAAAAGTCAGACCATAGAATCTTTCTTTGGTAACAAAGAAGATCAAAACATACAGCCAGAAGAAGACAACAAAGTCAAAGCTCCTACATCCAAAGCCTCTAAGAAAAATACGAATCAATCCCAAGCCATGGAAGAGCTCAAAAAGGATTTTGAGAAACAAGTAAGAGAAGTAGAGGAGAAATTGGGAAGAGAAATGAGAGTGATGCAAGAAAACAAGTCATGAAAAACAAGTCAACAGCTTGCTAAAAGAGACCCAAAAAATATTGAAGAAAATAACACCTTAAAAAATAGCCTAACCCAAATGGCAAAAGAGGACCAAAAAGCCAATGAGGAGAAGAATGCCTTAAAAAGCAAAATTGGCCAAATGGAAAAGGAAGTTCAAAAGCTTACTGAAGAAAATACTTCCTTAAAAATTAGAATAGAGCAATTGGAAGGTAATGACTTTCTGAAAAATCAAGACAAGGCACTGTAAAACAAATCTAATAGAATGAAAAAATAGAAAACAATGTGAAATATCTCATTGGAAAAACAACTCACCTGGAAAACAGATCAAGGAGAGATAATTTTAAAATTATCAAACTAAAAATTAATTTAATTAATTAATTAAAATTAAATGATTTTAAAAATTATTTAAAAATTCAGATAGTCCAGATCATGGACTATCTGAAAGCCATGATCAAACAAAAGCCTAGACATCATCTTTCAAGAAACTATCAAAGAAAACTGCCCTGATATTTTAGAATCAGAGGGCCAAATAGAAATTGAAAGAATCCCTTGATTACCTCCTGAAAGAGATCCCCAAAGGAAAACTCCTAGGAATACTGTGGCCAAATTCCAGAGTTCCCAGGTCAAGGAGAAAATATTGCAAGCAGCCAGAAAGAAACAATTCAAGTATTGTGGAAACACAATCAGGATAACACAACATTTAGCAGCTTCTACATTAAGAGACTGGAGGGCATGGAATATAATATTCTGGAGGGCAAAGGAGATAGGATTACAACCAAGAATCACCTACCCAGCAAAACATCCTTCAGAGGAAAAAATGGGCAGTTAAATAGAGGACTTTCAAGCATTCTTGATGAAAAGACCAGAGCTGAATAGAAAATTTGACTTTCAAATACAAGACTCAAGTGAAATATGAAGAGGTAAACAGGAAAGAGAAATCATAAAAGATTTACTAAGGTTTACATTCCTGCATGGAAAGATAATATTTGTAACTTATGAAACCTTTGTTAGTATTAGAGTAGTTGGAAGGAAAAAATTATATGTATGTAGATAGATGGATAGATAGATAGATAGATAGATAGATAGATAGATAGATAGATAGAT